>NC_045543.1:8938065-9085565 GCF_009769535.1 Thamnophis elegans | reverse complement strand
GGCTTGGTGGTCATGTTACTGGGTGGGCGTGGCCAACTCAACATCACTCATGTTGATGGGCACTTCACCTTAGCTGTTACAATGTAATAAGGGTTAACCAGAGAGGCAGTTTCTGTAAGCAGGGCAATAAAGATTAGGCTAGAAACAACACCAGAATGTTTCCTTCCTGCCTTCCTTACAGGATTAGCCCTGGAAAGTGGAAAGAAACAAAATGAGATTTCTTCCAACAACCGGTTCTCCGAACTGCTTAGAAAGTTACCAACCAGTTCTCCCGAATAGGTGCGAACTGGCTGAATCCCACCACTGGAGTTGATATTCAAAATGTCGGTGTTTGCGTGACAGTTTTTAACTCCTGTCAACTTCCCCTGCAAGTCCCTGCCATTTTCTTGGCCACGTTTTTTCAGAAGAGGTTTGCCATTGCTTGCTTCCTAGGGCTGACAGAGAGTGGCTGGCCTAAGGTGAGCCCAAGCCCAAGGTCATACAACTGTCTTTGTATGTAAGGCAGGACTTGAGCTCATGACTCCTGGTTTCTAGCCTGAGATCTTAACCATTACATCAGACTGGCTCTCTCAGAACATCTAAGCTAGGCATAATAATTATCAATCTCATTACTGAAAAGGGGACAGTGGCAATTACCACTATTATTTTCCCTATTCCATTCATAGTCCTGTATACCATTCCCAAATTCTTCTCTAGCAGACTAAGGAAATTTCCTGAGTGTCCAGATTTGCAGTGATGACAATCTCACCTCTCATTTCCCCTTCAGTGAGCACTTTGAGCACAACTTTTACTGATAAAATAAAATTTACCAATTACCTCCCAAAGACCCATTAGATCACACAGAGCAGGCCTCGTCCGGGTTCCGTCTACCAGCCAATGCCACCTGGCTACTACCCGGGGGAGGGCCTTCTCTGTGGCAGCTCCGGCCCTTTGGAACGAACTCCCCGCAGAGATTCGGACCCTCACCTCTCTCCAGGCCTTCCGAAAAGCTGTCAAAACCTGGCTGTGTCGGCAGGCCTGGGGTTGATGAGTTCCCTTCCCCTCTCGAATCGTGTGGCTGTTGGTTGTTTTTAACTGCCCTGTATTTTGTAGTTGTTTGTGTCTTTCCCTTCCTCTCCTTGGATTTGTGCGCCGCCCTGAGTCCCGCTGGGAATAGGGCGGCATATAAATAAAATGAAACTCAAACTCAAACTCAAACTCAAAATTTAAACTGACATTAAAATTCCAGTCTATTCAGTCAATAGATTTCAGCCTTTCGTAGAATTCTAAAGCTTGTTTGCAAAAGTTACCAGTCACTTCTACTCATAGGTGTGAGAATTACTCAGCGAGTACAACATAATTAAATCAAGCTACTTTCCTTCATTTTTTTTGCTCTGTATACAATTCAGGTATATCAATCTTCCTAAATCTTCAAGTAAATTTATTCCAAGATTAGAAAAAAAAACAATAATTCTCCAAAGTGATGCACTGAATTAGATGATACTATAAATCTGATTAACTGCCCATCAAATATCAAACTATAGTATATCTGCAACTATATAACTGCATTTCATGCCAGATGTCTGAGGAATTTTAATTAACAATATAATTGGAAATTTTATTGTCATGTTTTATTATGGCTGTTGAATAGTAGTTTTAAGGAAGTACATTAGGCTTTTAAATAATTTATAATTTATATTGTACCTCACCCTAGAATCTAATGTAGTGACTGATGAGTATGTGTGAGGGAGAATGAACACACACACACACTCAGAAACACACACACAAATATACTTTGTATATGTAGATTCCTATTCCTTGCTATCTTTGACAATGTTCTCAAATAATTCAGCTACATACAAATGACGTCCAAGAGATTTTCTAGACCAGCAAGGAGCCGTTAGTATATATTGAATTATAAATCCCATTCTCCCTAGTCAGAATGGATAATGATTGTACTGATGGAAATTATAATTCAACATCTGAAGAGACAAAGTTGGGAACCACTGTGTGAAGATCATTCTAGAGTACATGGATCATTAGAATGTAATATTACATACTGATTACCTTTCTTATTAGTTACACCAACCAAAGGAGAGATTATTTCACATTTCACCTATATTTGCTAGATTATTTTCCAGAATATTTTCTCCTCTTGAAGAAGTAACTTTCAATTGATTAAAATGAAATTTAAAAATAACTAAGCTGATTATTAGTTTAGTTTTAGTTTTCACTTTATTTGTATGCCGCCCTTTTCCCTGGGGGGACTCAGGGCGGCTCACAGTTCAAAGGGGGGGGGGAGGACAAACAATTTACAACATAAAGACACAACATCATTTAAGAACTCAACAGTCATACAATTCGAGTAGAGGTTAGAGTCTTTAACCCCAGGCCTGCCGGGATAGCCAGATTTTAAGGGCGGTGTGGAAGGTCTGGAGGGTGGTGAGGGTCCGGATCTCCATGGGGAGTTCGTTCCAGAGGGTCGGAGCAGCCACCGAGAAGGCTCTCCTCCGGTATTATGCGCCATGGTGAGCCATGGTGAGCCATGGTGGCACAGTGGTTAGAGTGTAGCACTGCAGGCTACTTCTGCTGCCTACCGGCTGCCTGCAATTTGGCAGTTCAAATCTCACCAGGCTCAAGGTTGACTCAGCCTCCCATCCTTCCGAGGTGGGTAAAATGAGGACCCAGATTGTTGGAGGGCAATATGCTGATTCTGTAAACTGCTTAGAGAGGGCTGTAAAGCACTGTGAAGTGGTATATAAGTCTAAGTTCTCTTGCTGTTAAAATGAAGCAAAATAAAATTTAACTTTAAAACTCTTCCTGTACATTGGTTTCAAAATGACCATTTTAAAACAAGCTTCTTGAAACTTCTTAAAACATCCACACTTTTTCTGCGCTCTTGTTCTCCTTTCTTTTTTAAAAAAAAATACACAATACTCAAGAGAGATCAGGAGCCCATCTGGGTCCAGTTTCCTAATGAGATATTATATTAAATAAAATTGAATAAAATGATTGTTTCATAGTTCATAAAAAGTAGTATCTTGCTTTGGTCTTAGGTATCTTTTTACCCATCAGAAGAAGTAACATGGCACGTAACATGATGCGTCTCTATGTAAGTGAAAGGATGTGCTGTATTGGCAGGCATCAATTATGCAATTTCCAAAAGCTGCAGGAGAAAAGGAAGGAAGATCAGATCAGGGAGAAACGATCTGTGGTCAGATGATTAGGAGCTATTTTCTACCTAGTATTTCCTTTTCCATATATTTGTCTATCAACGTAGCATAATGCTGCAGACCAACTGACTTAAATAATAAAGAAATGCTTTCAAATAACAGATTCAATACAACCGTGTTTGTTTGTTTTATAAAAGTATCTCACACTTACAGGTTCAGTCAACCATTTCTTAAAGAAAAATTGAATGTTCACCCCCACCAATCTTTCTGATTCACCTGAGAAGGCTGCAAACTTCTTGTATGGACACCTCCTTGCCTATTCAATCTGCTGCCTAGCTGGTGGTTGCGACAAATCTTGGTGCCTATCAGTGGTGGGTTTCAAAAATTGTTCGAACCTACTCTGTGGGTGTGGCCTCCTTTGTGGGAGTGGCTTGCCGCCCATGTGACCGGATGGGAGTGGCTTGCCGCCCATGTGACGGGATATGAAGATGCCGACGACACTTGTCAGAACCACCTTAAATTACCTCCCACACAGCACTGGCATGCATAAGAATATGATGTAAACTTGTTTTTTAAAAGGCATCTTTGGTTTGTGTTAAAACAACTTCAACACACGCAATGTTCTGATTGCACCACAAACGCAGTAGTCATCCTTACCTTTCACAGAGGCCCTGAGTTTTATAAATATGAGCATGATAGTGTAGAGTAATCATATCCAAGGACCAGTGGTGGGTTTCAAAAATTTTTGGAACCTCTTCTGTAGGTGTGGCCTGCTTTCCGGGTCCACTGGTGGAACCTCTTCTAACCGGTTTGGTAGATTTGACGAACCGGTTCTACCGAATAGGTGCGAACTGGTAGGAACCCACCTCTGGTGCCTATGACCAGTAATGGGAGGCTGGAGAAGGAGGAAGGAGACAAGTCACAGATACTATGTTTAGCAGGGTGGTGAGGACCAGGAGAGCAGTGAGAACTGACAGATGGAGCAGAAGTGAAGCAATGAGAAAGAGAACCCAGGTCAGGACCAAGAAAGAAAGCTCTGATGACTCTGGGCCAAAGAACTGGAATTCTCAGGCACTGGAACGGAGAAATGATTGTGGGTATTATTTATTTTTATTTATTGTATTTATATTCCACCTTTATTATCTTCATAAACAGCTCAAGGTAATGAACATGTCCAACACACCTTCCTCCTCCTCTTTTTCCTCCACAATAACCAGTGGTGGGCTGCTGCCTGGTCGGACCAGTTCGGGCCAACTGGTAGTTGTGATCACCACCTGTCCCTTCACTATCGTTTCTAACTTTCTAGCTCGTTCCCCCCATCCACGCTGCCCAGCGGAGTTATATGCCACACCTGCTGTACTCACTGGAGCTGCCTGGGTTGATTAGCTGCATGTTTAAGGCTTCATTTCTACCTCAAAGAGATGCGCATGAGCGAATGAGTGCACCCGTGCACGTGCATGCTCACAACCAGCGAATCAGTTGTTAAGGTAGTACAGCCCACCTCTGACTACAACCCTGGGGGTGGATCAGGCTGAGAAAGAGAATAATTGGCTCAAAGTCACCCAGAAAGTCATGCCTAAAGTGGGACTAGAACTCACCATCTCCCAGTTTCTAGCCTGGTGCCTTAGCTATTGGCTAAAATTGGCTAAAATCTGTTGCGGTGTACTTCCTAGGCAACTGCTCGGGTAAATGAGGACAGTTCCTCCTTACCCAAGAGGAGAGAGAAAAGAGATGAGATAGGGTGCAGGGGATTTTCCAAATCTAAAATTTATAATCTAGAAGTATAAATCCCCCTGTAAATTGAAAAATAAGCAGGACGTTTAACTCTAGTAAAAGTTCCAGATGTTTCTAGCAGTATTCATGGTATTGGACCTGGGTACTTGAGAGACTGCCTGCTGCCAATTACCTCCCAAAGACCCGTTAGATCGCACAGGGTCGGCCTCCTCCAGGTTCCGTCTACCAGCCAATGCCATCTGGCTACCACCCGGGGGAGGGCCTTCTCTGTAGCAGCTCCGGCCCTTTGGAACGAACTCCCCGCGGAGATTCGGACCCTCACCTCTCTCCAGGCCTTCCGGAAAGCCGTCAAAACCTGGCTGTGCCAGCAGGCCCGGGGTTGATGAGTTCCCCTCCCCTCTCGACTTGTATGGCTGTATGACTCTTGTGTATTTTAATTACGTGTATTGTGTTTGTGTCCCCTTTCCCCTTCTGAGTTGTTCGCCGCCCTGAGTCCCTCCCAGAGAAGGGCGGCATACAAATAAACTAAATCTAATCTAATCTATTCCCTTTACAAGCTTCTATGAGTGGGATTGTTTTTTTCTTTCTTCCTCCATCCTGAACTTCGTGACATTTAGGCTTGATGTCACTTGCCATCCAGAGAAGGAAGCCCATCATGCCTAACTATTTCAGAATGTTAATTCACCATACTGTGGGGGCTTCCATTAGGTTCTCTGCAACAATGAGCAGCTTATTCTGGGGCTGTTTTGGAAATGGCTTCTGACTCCCGCTCATTTCCCAATAATTACTGATAATTGCGCCACTCAAAACAAAAATGAAGCACAGCAGACTCTTTCTTAAAAAAAAAAAATCCCGGAAATTAAGTTTGTACAACAGGAGACCTTTTGCCTCTGGAGGTGAGAGGAAGGGTATGGAAGATTGATGCGGGCCTTCGGAGTTACTTTTTAACAAAGTTTTGAGGGATGGGAATAAATGAAAGGACTCGGAGAAAGGAATTCAAAGCCATGTGGTTAGGCATCTCCAAGGCACAAGAATGGACTCAGAAAACTATGTGGATTAAGAGGTTTTCCAAGTTCCTCTTCTCTGAATATGTTCACCTTTCTTAAGAATATCCTAGTTGAAAATCAGTGGCTCTAAAATCCGATGTGTGGGAAACTAAGTTAATCAAAGACATCCACAGAAGTAGAATTTCTGAATTTGTTCTCTTGAAAAGAACTGATCATTCCCCCCAAAAAATTCTCCCCACAATAAAATAGAAGAGGACATGTAGAAACTTTCTGAGTAAAGAATGAATTCTCTCTATAAAAAAAAAAACCCAATCAAGTCTCTTTTGAGCTGGATTCTACTTTTGATGTTTCAAAAGTTTTATTTCTTTTAAGGCAAACATTTCATCATTCCTCAATCAGTAAGACACCGAAGTACAAATTTTTGTATGTCAAAATAATTCTAGTTTACCACCAAATTCTTGTCTAGCCTAATATATACCCCTCCCTCCACCCTCTCCCCCAACCCCCCTCCACCTTCCCCCCCCCCGACTTCCCAGAACCCGTACACAGTATGGATTTCTAACAAACACAGTCTAAGATCTGTTGAGAAAAAAAGAAATAAAAAAAATTAATAACATTCTACATTGACCTTAGCTTCTTCTTGCTGAACCAACTTTAAACAATTTAAATCATTTCTGATCTTAAGCATAGGCTAACTGGAATTTCTTGGTCCCATATTTATTTTGTATATAGTCAATCCATTTTTTCCAGTCTCGTTTATATCTCTCATTTGAGTGATCTTTAAGATATGCTGATATTTTAGCCATCTCGGCTAAGTTTGTAACTTTCAATGTCCATTCTTGAGTTGTAGGCAAATCTTCCTTCTTCCAGTATTGCGCCACCAACAGTCTTGCTGCCATTATTAGATGCAGAATCAAGTTAGTCTCTACCACTGTAAAGCTGGATTCTACTTTTGATCACTTCATGAACACATTCATTCATTTCACTGGCAACAATATGGAAGTAGTGTACAGATAGTTCTCGACTCACAACCAGGGGTGGGTTTCAGCAGGCACTACTGCCAGTTTGCATATGGGTGCGCACGCTTGATGTGTGCTGTACATGCATGCACAGTGCAATAAAAATTGGTCACATAGGTCTCAAACCAGAGATTTTTTTTATTGGGAATTATACCAGAAATCTATAACAAAGACTTAAAATATTTGATTGTAAACGTTTTAACAGCAGCTAGAATCGTATTTGCAAAAAAATGGAAAAATGAAACAATACCAAAACAGGAAGAAGTTATTCGAAAAATAAAGGAGTGTGCTGAAATGAGTAAATTGACATTTGAAATTAGAGAACAAGAAGACGAGCAATTTTATAAGATATGGGACTTGTTTTATCAGTGGCTGGGGGAAAAAAAACCCTGGAAATGAAAAATGTTTTACTTATGTTTTAATTGAAGGAGTTAAGCGATAATACAATTATGCTGTAAAATAGATCAATAACAATACAATGAAAGACTGATATATATATGAATTGAATAATTTAGAACTTTTTGTATTAAAATGGATAAGGATAACAATGAATTTATGCATACTTGATAGAGGATTGGTGATATAATGTATAACTCTAAGTATATATCATAAAGATATCTTGTTATTGATAAATAAGTTTAATAAGTAAGTAATTAAAATTGGTATATATATGAAGTGATTATTTAGATTACCTTGTTGAAAAATGAAGGAATAACATCTTTGTTCGAATGTATGATGTACAAAGACAATAATGAACATAAGCATACTCGATAGATGATTGGTGGGATTAAATACAAATGAAAACAGTGATATATAAATATAAATAGTTGGTAAATCTTTTTATATTGTAAAACTATTCAGAAGGGGATAAGTGATTATATAAAGGTATATTGTTATTAAACAGACAATCAAGAATGTAAGGGAATTAGGACCATTGAAAAGAATTTTTTTTTAAAATTGTAGTTGAATATACATCGTACAATGAAAGTGAGGTATTTAGTTATAGTAGATGGAAAATCTGTGATTGTATATGTAATTGAGAATATGGATGCAAAAACACTTGTAACCAAGCAACATGCTGTAGAATTTTTTAAAAGTTTTTTTAATGTTTAAAAATAAAATAAAAAAACTTGCAAAAAAAATTGGTCTGCACAAGCGCAGAAGCAAAAAAGAAGACGGTGGTGACTTCGGCACAGCCCAGAGAACCAGTTCAGGGGCGTCTCAGGCCTGGGTCGCTGCCAGTTCCAGTAACCCAGGCTGCCAAACCACTACTGGTTCGGACAAACCGGTAGGAACCCACCATGGCTTACAACCACAATCAAGCCCCAAATTTCTGTTGCTGAGTGAGACAATTGTTAAGTGAGCTTTGCCCCACTTTACCATCTTTCTTGCCGCAGTTGTTAAGTGAATCTGGCTTCCCCATTGACGTTGCTTGTCAGAAGTTTGCAAAAGGTGATCACATAACCCTGGGACACTGTAACCGCCATGAATATGAACCAGTTGCCAAGAACCCAAATTTTGATCACATGAGCATGGAGTTGCCACAAGAGTACGAAAAACAGTAGTAAGTTACTTTTTCCAGTGCTGATGTAATTTAGAACTATCACTAAATGAACAATTGAGGACTACGTAGCTGTAGTTTCATCATCACCTTCTTTTGGAATGTTTCTTCGGCATTTCAGTCAAGCCTATAACCCTGGCATTCTCAATAATCCCCATTCAAGGATTAAGCAAGGCTGACCCTACTCAGCCCCTGAGCCAGAGGTGGGTTCCTAACAGTTCGCACCTATTCGGTAGAACCGGTTCGTCAAATCTATCGAACCGGTTAGAAGAGGTTCCACCAGTGGACCCGGAAAGCAGGCCACACCTACAGAAGAGGTTCCAAAATGTTTGAAACCCACCACTGGTCCTTGGATATGATTATTCTACACTATCATGCTCATATTTATAAAACTCAGTGCCTCTGTGAAAGGTAAGGATGACTACTGCGTTTGTGGTGCAATCAGAACATTGCGTGTGTTGAAGTTGTTTTAACGCAAGCCAAAGATGCCTTTTAAAAACAAGTTTACATCATATTCTTATGCATGCCAGTGCTGTGTGTGTGAGGTAGTTTAAGGTGGTTCTGTCAAGTGTCGTCGGCATCTTCATATCCGGTCACATGGGTGGCAAGCCACTCCCATCCGGTCACATGGGCAGCAAGCCACTCCCACAAAGGAGGCCACACCCACAGAGTAGGTTCGAACAATTTTTGAAACCCACCACTGCCCGGAGCCCAGAAAATTGCAGGCCAGTGTGTCTAACAGGGTGAGTTTGGGATGCTGTTTCACCCAGCATTCCGGCATAACCCATCCCATATGATTCGAGAGGTTTTCCCAATTTTACAGAGATGGTGTTTAGTGGGAAATGAGAGGTGCTAGGTAAAAATAACCTAATGGTTCAAGCAGGTATGTTTTTTGATTCCTCCCTGTGCATTTTGTATGAAGAAACCTGGGCTAAATACAAAATTGTAGGAGGGATCCCATCCAAATCCACCAGTCAGCAGGCCTTCCTGTCAATGGCATCTTCGCACACATTCATATACAATGGGCATTCAAATTTAAAGGACAGGCTAGTATAATACATTAATATAGTAGCTTAAATGATAAGAACGATTATTTTTGCAGAAATATAGCAGGATATTATAGTCAGAAAAAAGATTCTGAGGGTGGAGGTAAGGAGAGAGATCTTTTGAAGATGGAAATTTCTTAGATTTATGCCTCACTGCCTGCCTGCCTGCCTGCCTGCCTGTCTCCCTCCCTCCCTCCCTCCCTCCCTCCCTCTCTCTCTCTCTCTCTTTCTCCTCTCCTTTCCTGTCAAGTGGAACTTCAGTATTAATTTTGATTCCCCAAATTTCCCAAATAAGGTTGTCTACACATACGTTGGATGATAGTCCCATACTGACAGAAAGTTCTGGCATATCTGAAGGGCACAAGTTAAGAAAGATGCTATTAAGCCATTTCCCTTATCACTTCCTCCAGTTGCATCCTGTAAATTCCCTTTAGCCTGCTCTAGTGACTGAATTCTTGTGATAAATTCTTGTTTTACCTCAGGACCAAAGGAGGAAGAAAGTGAAGGAGACATATTCAAAGATGCATAGGGTCTTATCTTGCTCCATCTTTTCCAGTTCCTTCTTCTCCACAGTGACCAATTAGGTATGTTTAGTAAACCTATGAGCACAAATTATAGGCCACCTCGATTTTCCCTATCCCCCCTCAAAGTAGAATCCAAAGTGGAATTAAATATGAGGAACTGTATTCCAGTGGTCAGCATATCAGGGAAAATGTAAGCTGGTTGTTGTGGCCCAGCAGGAGCTGTTGGAGCTGCAAAGAGACTCCGATAGCAAGGGGCTCTATGAGTCGCTCTGGTAGATGTGGGGGACCCTGGACAGGGTTCAGACTCTGAGCAGGGACCAGAGAGGCTGGTTGCTCACCAGGAGGTGCCTGAGGCATGGAGCAGCAGTGAAAGCCAATGGGAGTGTGCCCATGATGTCAGGCCTTGGTGCAGTGGTGAAGACGTCAGGCCTTTGAGCAGTGATGAGGTTCAGAGGGAATTGGTCCCGGATGCCCGGCAGAGACGGGCAGATAAACGCCGGCAGCAATTAAGAAGACAAAGGGGATAATTGGACCCAGGTGGTTGTGATTAGGCCCCTCCCAAGGGAGTATATGAGAGATTTTGGGAGGAAGCTGTTTGCAGGATTCAACTAATATACTAACGCTGGAGAAGCTCTCATGTGTATTTCTTATCTTGGAAGTCTGGGTTGCTGCCAAAGTCTTATCGGTGTATTAATTTACTGTGAATAAATTGTCTAGCAGTAATCTTGTATTGGCGTGCTTCACCGTACGGAGGGGGGGGGGGTCAGAACAGCTAGTTTTCTCAATGGTCCAGCATCATGTTTTCTACACTGGTCAGATTGACACCTCCAGCAAGTAACAGAGACAAAGGGACTTATTTTTTTCATTCATTCTCAAGCAAAGTTAGAAACCTTCTGCTTTTGGATGAACAACAAAGATGGATGTTTGTTGTACAAAAACATGACTAATAGGTAGTGCTCTTCACAAATTAGTCTCATATAGTGACCCTCATTGCCAACTCTGCATAGTCTGAAAAAGTACTTTTGTCTGCTTTGGAGGAGTGGACCAGGGTTGGGTTCCTGCCAGTTCTAATCTACAGTGACATTTAGAACCGGTTCCAGCTCCCTCCCCCCGCCCATCTGCACATCATCAAGATGAAGAGCAAGAGGAGGAATGCTGGGAGTTGAAGTCCACAAGTCTTAAAGCTATGAAGTTTGAACACCCCTGGACATTTTTTTTCTAAAGAGTTAGGGGTGCAAGGGTCTTATAACTTGACAGCTTTAAGACTTGCGTGCTTCAAATGCCAGAGTTTCTGAACCAACATTTTGGTTGCTAAGCAAGAGCGTTATTAAATGAGTTTCGCCACATTTTACAAGTTGGCCATGCCCACCCAGTCACATGGCTGGCAAGCCACTCCCACCCGGTCACATGGCTGGCAAGCCACTCCCACAAAGCAGACCACACCTACAGAAGAGGTTCTAAAAAAATTTGAAACCCACCACTGGAGTGGACCATTGATCAAGCTGGATGTAGCAATGAAATATTTTGGGACTCAGTAAGTCTGTTTACACAGTATCTCTCAAGGCATGTCATCCCATGTGCATGAAAGACCTTGTGTGCATAAAACATCCAAGGAATGGAATGATCCTTTATGATTATACTTATGTGTCAAGGAAAACAAAGGAAGGCCTTGGCTTCATAATGCTGACATATATATAAAATGTATTTCCGGAACAATGCCCATAAAAATAACTCCTCATGTTGCTTTTCTAAAACTTAAGTGCTGCAACTAGTGTGATTCTCTTTATTTCTCTTGCTTTTCTATTCTTGGATGTCTGTAACTACCATCAGATGCTATACGTTGAAAGACCTAGAATGCTATTCTTATTGTTATTATTTGTCATGTAGTAAGCAGAGATAATGGATCTTTCATAGCTTGCCATGCAGTGAACAGATGTTTCATCTCAAAGTTAAGATCCTGAGAATTCAGAGATATCGGCTACATTTCCTCCCTGCATTACTTTTGTGAAACAGCCAAAAAGAGGCCAGTATGGATTTGCTGCCTTTTATATATTATGCGCAGCTCAAAAACGATAGAGAATTAGATATGCATCAAATACTCTTCAGTTTCCGTTTTGGGGAATTAAAACTACAGTTTTTATTATTATTATTTTAAAGACATTTTCCCACTAGATACTTAGACTGTGAACACCACCCCCTTTTTAAAAAGTTATATTTGAATAAACCATAAAATTTCCCATCTATTTCACTTTTATATTAATCATTCAGTTAATCTCAATCGACCAGGAAAGACACAGGAAATAGAAGGAAATTCTGATATACTATATAGCAGATCAAACTGCATTAGCATCATTTGACATAATATTGAGGTGACTGCTGGCATTTTAAATAAATATTGTTAATTCTCACTCACCATTTTAAACTGAGTTGAACAATGAAATTATTCCCAATAAAACAATAACCATACTATATGTCATGAACACTGAGCTTTCACAACATCTGCAAAACTTGGGCAAAGAAAGCAAAGCTGATCGTCCATAATTGTAAGAGTTTGAAAGGAGTAGTTCTCTCTAGGAACAATATTAGCGTGGAGAGAAACAGTAAGTTAGAATTATTCAGCTATTTATCTATTTATTTATCTATTTATCTTTTTGTTCTTTGCAAGCTGCCCAGAGTCACACTATTGATGTGATGATGGATGGATGGATGGATGGATGGTGTGTGTGTGTGTGTGTGTGTGTG
The DNA here is from genome assembly GCF_009769535.1 of Thamnophis elegans. NCBI lineage: Eukaryota > Metazoa > Chordata > Lepidosauria > Squamata > Natricidae > Thamnophis > Thamnophis elegans. The sequence goes on along the minus strand of NC_045543.1, from coordinate 9,072,780 downwards.
TGTGTTCAATATACTATATATACAGAAACATACATACAGTAGATATTTCTTTAGTTATTTTTACCTCTTTGTTTTTCTTTATTGCTTTGTACTTTATTTTATTATTTTCTTTCTCTCTTTCCTTCAATTTTCTTTATTTTTTTTACTTATGGGAAAATAATGATATTAATTATATAATAATAATAACAACAATAACAATAATTGTCATAAATTAATAACAATAATGAAAAAGTAAGCCATTAATAAAATGTAGCACTTTAATATAAGTCCATGGTGCAGCAATGGTTAGAATGCAGTATTGCAGATTGATTCTGCCCACTGTCAGGAGTTCGATCCTGACCAGCTCGAGATTGACTCAGACTTTCATCCTTCCTAGGTGGACAAAATGGGGACCCAGATTGTTGGGAGCAATAGGCTGACTCTGCAAACCGCTTACAGAGGGCTGGAAAGCACTGTGAAGCGGTGTATAATTCTAAGTGCTGTTGCTATCTGTCCCCAGTAGCCACAATTCAGAATAAAATCATGCTCCATTTATTTGTCCCTGGGAAAAAAGCAACCCACTTAAAGGAACAGCCTCCAGCAGGATGGGGAAAGGGCAATGTGATATCCCCTCTAAGGGTACAGAAGCCAGGAAGCATTGCAAATTCCTGTCACGCCTTTAACTCTATACAAAGGCTCACCAATGGCACATAATTTGCAACTCCTCCTCCTCCTCCTCCTCCTCCTCCTCCTCCTCCTCCTCCTCCATCATGTGCCACAGAGCAACCCCTGGAAGGAAAATGCCAAGAGATCACATTGAATCAACGCGGCTCTTTTCTCACACCGTCCATCCTTCTGGGGTCTGACATGTTGCACAACGGCCAGTGAAACAAGTGCCAAACCACAAAAATCGGTTCCAGCTGGAGCAGTGGCATGGTGCCGTTAGCTATTTAACTGGCCAGAGTTCCTGACGGAGAAAGTGATTGTGGGGCTGTTTCCCGATTCTGCATTTTGTGAATATGCCCCCTCTCTCTTTCTCTCTGCACGTGCATTGTATTTGGCGTGGCTGACCCGCCAAGTTTTTAGATGACACATACACAAATAAAAACCATTTCTCTAACACACGAAGGTTAAAGGGAAAGGGAAAAGCAATGTTTCCCTCTCCTTCTCAAAAAAAAAAAAAAGAGCTTTTCCCCCACTTGAAAATGGTTTCCTGAATTATCCTCAGGTTTCCTGCAACACTGATCTATTTATATTGCATTATTCCTTCAGATTTCTAACCATTTTTCAGGGCAAAAAACAACAACAACTCCAAGTTAGGGTCAGAAATAGGTTTCCAAAGAACTAAGCACAAACAAATAAATATGCTGCAAATGCCAGCTGTTGACAAGTGCCCCAAATACAATCACCTGACCTGTGTGTGTGTGAGAGAGACACAAAATTTTACAACAGGTGGAAGCGTTTTACAGGCTGCAAAGCACCCTCTCAGAGGCTGTTGTAACTTAAAATGGTCATTAAGTGACCAGTTGGAAATTATGAAATTATGGAAATTACATTATGGAAATGTACTGCCCAACCCCTCCATGATACTGTGACACAAGAGGAAGGCAATAACCCATATGATATTTAGAAAGTCACCCAGCTTGCTTTTGTGGCTATGGGAGGACTTGAACTCAGGTCTTCGGCTTTCTAGCCTGGTGCCTTAACCACTAGACCACACTGGCTTTCCATATATACTGTTGATAATGATGTCTGTAACATGATGAAATCATGTGCCTCCCTGAATCCATGGCATCTCCTCACCTATCTTTTGTATTTCCCTACACCAAACAATCCATACAGACCAGTTGTAGGAGTCAATTTTTTTTAAACTACCGGTTCTGTGGGTGTGGCTTGGTGGACATGGCATGGTTGGGTGGGTGTGGCTTGGCTTGGTGGACGTGGCAGGGGAAGGATACTGCAAAATCTCGATTCTCACCCCACTCCAGGGGAAGAATACTGCAAAATCCCCATTTCCTCCTGAACAGCTGTGAATCGGGAGGCAGAGAATAGATGGGGGCGCGGCCAGCCAGAGGTGGTATTTACTAGTTCTCCAAACTACTCAAAATTTCCACTACCGGTTCTCCAGAACTGGTCAGAACCGGCTGAAGACCACCTCTGATACAGGTCAAGTGTAACTATCTACACACTGACTTATTAAACTTTTTTCCATTTCAAAAGACCTGATTCAGATGCTCTTTTCCTGTCAACTGTGGATCGAAATCTACTAAGAAATCACCACCATGTTGCCTTTATTAGCTTGCAAGAATATAAAGGTAAGATTACTCAGAGAGTGGTTTTAGAGTTACCGCTCCTGCTGCTACAAATATTACTGCATACATAGAGACAGATTGAAAATTATAGTTTTCACTGGGAGTGTATCTGAAAGTGGCAGAAGCTACCGGCTGTTATGAAAGGCAAAGAACAGCTTGAATGAAGCAAATGTTGTTTCTGCTATATTATCACTCCTTCTTGTATTATTCAGTAATTTTAAGACACATAAATAGATTCGAGACCTTTGGGGGCAAGATGGTTTGAACAATGACTCTAAACCTTTCTCATAGTGGTCTAGAGTTGAGCTGAAATGTTCTTTCGTGTTCAGCGTTTAATCTGTGGATAGCAAAAAGAGGTACATACAACTCAATGTAAATTCATGGATGTGGCAAAATGCCTTACCCAGCATTTTTCAGCTCAGTATTATATCCCCCTCCTCCTCCCCCCAACAAAAAATTGCTGGGAGTTTTATTTTATTTTTATTTTACACTGCCTCTGTACCATCCCAGCCCTGTGACTGTTGCAAGAAATAAAAAACAATTAAAACCATAAAGCATACGAGTGCAATAAAAAGAATAAAATGAATAAAACCAGCTGGCAAATTATAATAGCAATAAACCTTAATAAATTAAGGTCCAAAACCACGGCAAAAGAAAATTGTTTTAAGCTCTTATTTCTTTTTTTAATTCTTCCCTCAGCTTCTCCAAACGTGACTTAGAAGTTTTTGTCAGAGATCCTTTATGAGTACAATGAATAAACATAGTAATATGTAAAACTAGTTCAGGCAGATCAGTTATTTATTTATTTGATTTTCTTATCCTGTCTTTACTACTTAATAAGGGTTCCACCACAAAACCGCGTTCGACTAAAGCGCGCTCGTCGAAACCGCGTAGCTGACGTCATCACAGGGCGACAACAGCGCGGAGACAGAACCACGCTGTAAACTCGAAACCTAAAATTAACCCCTAAACCTAAACCTAACCCCCCTAAACCTAATCCTAAACCTAACCCTAAACCTAACCCTTAACCTAACCCTAAACCTAACCCTAAACCTAACCCTTAACCTAACCCTAAACCTAATCCTAATCCTAACCCATAACCTAACCCTAACCCTAACCCTAACCCTAACCCTTAACCTAACCCTAACCCTAAACCTAACCCTAACCCTAACCCTTAACCTAACCCTAAACCTAACCCTAAACCTAACCCTTAACCTAACCCTAAACCTAATCCTAATCCTAACCCATAACCTAACCCTAACCCTAAACCTAACCCTTAACCTAACCCTAACCCTAAACCTAAACCTAAACCTAACCCTAACCCTAACCCTTAACCTAACCCTAAACCTAACCCTAAACCTAACCCTAAACCTAACCCTTACCTTAAGTTGAATCGGCTTGCTTTCAAAGCGCTATTTAAAGCGCCCTTCTTTCTCCACGCTCGCTGTTGTCGCCCTGTTGATGACGTCAGTGACGCGCTTTAATCGGGCGCACTTTAGTCGAGCGCGGTTTTGTCGTGCCACGCTTAATAAGTAACACAAGGCAGTGAATATATCCAACATACCCTCCTTCTCCTATTTTTCCCTGCAACAATAACCCTTTGAGGTGATTTGGGCTGAAAGTGACTGGCCCAAAGTCATCTAGCCAACTTCCATGCCCAAGGTGTAGTGGTGGGTTCCTGCCGGTTCTAACCGGTTCGGTAGAAGAGGTTCCACAAATCTACCGTTTAGAACCAGTTGGAACACTTGGCTAGCTCCCCCCCACCCCGATGTGATCTCCTTTCATTCTCCGTCTGCTTCATTCACTTGTTCGGGCAGCAGAGAACGAAAGGAGATCGCATAGCCGAGGGCAAAGGAGCCTGCAGCCTCCTTCATTCAAGTGTTCAGGCAGTGGGGAGAGGCTTTCTCGCATGCCTTCTTTCTTTCTCCAAAGGTGTGCGAGAAAGCGCCCCCTCCCCCACATTGCCCAAACGTGTCCTGGAACTACACCGCGAGGTAAGGGAAGCAGGTCTTGGGAGAGACCTTCTGTCCCTCTCCAGAGAGCCCATGCTCAAAGAGAGAAGGCCGGCTGGTTTGAATGCGGGCGAGCGGGCAGTTTAGTGGCCCACCTTCTTTGCTAGTTCGGGCAGGTGGAGAAAGGAGGCATGCAATAGTTGAGGGCGAAGGTGCTCCCCTTCGCCATTGGTGGCAGGGGTGCTTTATCACAAGCCTCCTTTCTTTCTCTGCCTGCCCGAAATTACCGAAGGAGGTGCTGGCCCCAAACCGCCCGCTCGTCCGCATTCAAACTATTCTTTATACAAATAAAGAAAATTGGAAAAATATTCAGCTATCACACATGGGACATATAGTGACAATTAAAATGAATATTTTACCAAGAATCTTATTCCTGTTGCAAGCCACATCTATTAATCCGGGTAAAACATTCTTTCAAGAATTAAACAAAATAACCGCTAGGTTCATTTGGCAGGGACGAAAAGTGAGGATTAAACTAAAGTCAATGCAAGACAGCAAGGAGAGGGGAGGTTTAGCATTACCAAATTGGGAATTATATGCATCCGCAATAACAATAATATGGGTGACAATAACATGGATAGAGCTAAAGAATAAAAGAATTTTGACCTTAGAAGGCCATGATTTGCAAGCAGGCTGGCATACATTCCTATGGGATGATAAAAATAAAGCACACAAATACTTTCAAAATCATTTAATTAGAAGAGCGTTATTGCAAAATTGGCTCAAAATAAAAAAAAATCCGCTATGTGAAAATTCCGAATTGGCTATCACCAACAGAAAGGACAACCCATCCAAATTTTATAGATTTGAACAAAATGCTAAGATACAGAGACTTAATTGATAGACAGGGAAATTTAAAAACAATTGAAGACTTGGCAGAACAGAACATGAAAGTTGACTGGCTAACCTACCTTCAAATCAAAACTAAATACAATAATGATACTAAATTATATGACATCGAAACAGAACCACACAAATTGGATAAAATTATTCAAAGCTCAGATAGCAAGATGATAGGGAGAATATATAAATTTCTCCTGAAGTATAAAATGGAAGAGGAAATTGTGAAAGAACAAATGATAAAATGGGCGCATAACTTTGCCTATAATATTGCAATAGACAAATGGGAAAAATTTTGGGGAACAAACTTAAAAATGACACTATCAGTTGCATACAAGGAAAACCAGTACAAAATGTTTTACAGATGGCACCTGGCACCATCAAGGTTAGCTAAAATCTTAAGAAATACCTCCCCAAAATGTTGGAAATGCAAATCAATACACGTAACATATTACCATTTATGGTGGACCTGTGAGGAGCCTAAATTTTTTTGGAAAAGGATCAAAAATTGGCTGGAGGCAATAACAGGGGTTAAAATAGAATGGAAACCTGAAGTTTTTTTATTGGGAATAACGTCTGCGAAATACAAAAAAGAAATCCAGTATTTAATACTACAAGAGTCCCGCCGCCACGCCGGATTCAGCAAACCACACATATACACACAGAGTGATAGAGAGAGGAAGGGTCCCCCCAGGGAAAAGGGCAGCATATAAATAAACTCTCAATCTCAATCTCAAAAGGGAGGGGAGAGAGACAGAGACACACACAGAGAGATAGGGAGAGAGGGAGACAGAGAGACAGACAGACTGACAGAGACACACACACACAGAGAGAGAGAGTGACAGACAGACAAACACACACACACACACACACACACACACTTATACAGAGTGACAGATGGGGGAGGGAGGAGAGAGAGACAGAGAGATACAGAGAGAAAGAGAGACAGACAGACAGATAGACACACAGAGAGAATGAAAGACAGACAGACCGACAGACAGGGAGACAGAGAGAGAGATACACACACACAGAGAGTGAGTGAGAGAGGGACAAACACACACACACACTTATACAGAGTGACAGATGGGGGAGGGAGGAGAGAGAGACAGAGAGATACACAGAGAGAGGGGGGGCAGACAGACAGGCAGACAGACAGAGAGAATGACAGACAGACAAAGAGACGGAAAGAGAAAGAGAGAGAAAGAGAAAGAGAAAGAGAAAGAGAAAGAGAAAGAGAAAGAGAAAGAGAAAGAGAAAGAGAAAGAAAGAAAGAAAGAAAGAAAGAAAGAAAGAAAGAAAGAAAAAGAAAAAGAACTTATGACCACAATTGACCCCAAAATTTTGGTTGCTAAGCAAGAGCATCGTTAAGTGAGTTTCATCACATTTTCAAAGTTGGCCAGGCCTACCTGGTCACATGACCGTCGAGCCACTCCCACAAATAAGCCACACCTACAGAATAGGTTCTAAAAAACTTTGAAACCCACCATTGCCGAGGTGGGACTAGAACTCACTATCTCCTGGTTTCTAAGTCAGTGCCTTAACACTAGACCAAAATGCCTGCCCCGCTCAGTGCTAACTGAAGACATTCAAGTAATTCAGACACAGTTGTAACAATGACTGAGCTATTACAGTTTAACTCCATAGATAAATTTTCCATAAAAATTCACCTCAACAACATTGCCTTTCAATCATTAAACTTCAAATTATCTAATAGCAGCAAATAAAACAACACCGCCTGCCAACTGTTGGTATTTCCCCTAATCTAAATCAAAAATAAATGGAGGGTAAATAAAACTCAATTTTCTGCCTCAGGTTCTAACTCATAAATATTGTATTAGGAATATTTCCTCATTAGATTTGCTTTCAGTTCTTCATTCCTGAGCCAAAGGTGGCCCTTTGTCGAATTGTATCCACAACAACTGCCATGCAAAATAGGTTGGACTCAGGGGTGGGATCCTACCAGTTCAACAACTGGTTCGCTTCGTGTGCACTTTGCGTGTTCAGTTTACAGAGAAATCACCTTCCGTATTACTGCTCTGGAGGAAAACAGCTGAGCTGCAGCACTCCACTCTGCCGTGCCTATCAGCTGGGCTTCAGAAAAGGGAAGATAGGTGAGTGTTCTGACCCCCCTCGTCCCACACCAAAACACTCCAAGCCAAAGATACTTTACGGAATTTATTCACAGACAGACAGGTCCTTGGCAGCAAACCGGCACAGAGAAGCCATGGCAGCAATCCAGCCTGCCAAGCTCACAATACTGTTTATCCAACATTAGTTAATGCGTTGACTTCTGCAAAAGGGGTGTGTGCACAAGCAGTCCTTTTATAGTCTGGAGAGGAGCCTAATTACCACCAGCTGAGTGCAATTACCTCCTGTAACTGCGTAATTGTTCCTTACACCTATTAGCTCTCCGGTGCCGGGCATCCAGGAACAACTCACTGCTGACGTCCGGATCACACTCCCTTGTCTCCTCCTCACTGGTCCAAGGCTCAGGCGCCTCCTGGTGGCCAACCAGCCTCTCTGCGCCCTGCTCAGAGTCGGAAGCCTGCCCAGGGTCCTCCACATCCTCCAAAGCCGACTCATAGGGCCCCTCACTGTTGGAGTCTGGTGGCAGCTCCAATGGCTCCTGCTGGGCCACAACACATGAGTATTAGCACAGGGGTGGGTGGGCAGGCCCACCTAATCATTGGAGCGAACAGGTTCGCTCTCAACTGATAGTCAGAACTACCGGTTCACCCAAACCTGTCTGAACTGATAGAATCCCAGCCCTGTTTGGACTGTGGGGGAGTGACTGACCTATAACTGAGCCTCCATAACTGAAGTTAGACCAGAAGCTGGGTTTTCTTGGCCTTACTCCATTAACCAGTATACAGTGCTAGTGTGATTGTGAAGGCTATTCATAATCTGGACCCTTCAGTTTCTATTTCAATTAGCAAACGGGGGAGGAGGGACATTTTGCTAAAATTTTAACAATGATATTTGTCCTCAATGTTTGGGGGGGGTCTCTTGAGTTACCAGGTTAAAAAAAAATAGTACGGAGAAGAAGAGAAAAGAAGGACAATCTATTAATTTTTCCAGGAATCTTGCAAGATCATAAAAATATCAAAAAAGATTCTTCCAAAGTAAAATCACATAGAAAGTTGTCAAGTTCTTTCCCTAAATAAGGTCGCGGGTAGATACAGCATAGAGAAATGGTGTGTTTGTTTGGGTTGATGTAATTCCTGACTCCGGGTAAAAATACACATTGAAGTCAACATCGGAAGACCATGTTCATTTGAGACAGCAGAAGGATCCCTACGGAAGGCCCTTGCACCACAAATTTCCCATAAAAGCTATGGCTGAGAACTCGGATTCCTCGGTTTTCTAACAACCATAATGTTACTTCAAAGATCTACTTGGAACAGCTGAAAGAGCCTACATGCATAAGGTTTTATGTCTTGATTAGTGATGCGTGAAAGTCGAAAGGTTCAGGTTTCCATGTGCATGACTTCTTTCTGAAATTTCTGTTGATACGGTGGGCTGAAAGATGTTCAAAGTGGATGAAAAACGTCTGGAAATCCTGTAGATTTCTTAGAAACAGAAGAAAATGACAAATGTGGGAGATTTGCAACCTCTCAGAGTTAACCATTGGCAGAGCTCTGTTATAAAATTACGCCTGCTGAGCATAGTGCATGCTGCAATTTGCCACTGCTTTACTCAGCTGATATCCATTGTCTGTACACAACACAATCTATGGCTCTCAAATTGCAGAATTGGGGGAAGAGATATAAGTGTATTCTTCTAAGTTATTTCCTCTACTACCAGCTTCATTACAAGCCCAAGCGTGAAAAATGAAGATTTATTCTACATTCCATCCCCTTCCCAGCTATTCTCATTTTTTTTAAAAATCCAAGGTAGGTTGAAGGCCACATTTTCTAGCATAATTCAAGACCAAGGAGTAACTAAATACCAGTGATGAAATCTAATTTTTTTTCCTACTGGTTCTGTGGGTGTGGCTTGGTGGGGTGGTCATGTGGCTGTGTGGGCATGGCTATGTAGTCATGAGACTGGGAATGAAAAGACAGAAACACACTTTAACAATGTCCTGCTGGAGCAGGGGTTTGGACTAGATCAGTGGTCCCCAACCCCCGGTCCGCGGACTGGTGCCGGGCCGTGGAGTACCTGGCACCGGGCCGCGCAGCGGCTGGGGGCCATGCAATGGCCGACTCTTCACTCATGCAGCGCCGTCGCCGGAGGGGGGGAGCTGCGCGGAAGCACAGGAGCAAGTGAGGCGAGGAGGAAGAATCCCCCGCTACTACACCACCTCCGCCCCCTCCCTGAGTCAGCCGTCCCCTCAGTGAATGCCTCCGCCTCTTTCTCCTTTCTCGCCTCAGTCGGCTCGCCTGAAAGCGAGGCGAGGAGGGGGCGGACCATGCGCTGGAAGCGGAGCCCTTGGAGGCCCTGGCGGCTTCCCTGGCGGTCGTTGCTGGCCGCTCTCTTCTTTTTCTCGCTGTCCTCCTCGGCTCAGTCGTCTCCGAGTTGCCCAGGGAGGGGCGGCGCGCCCGGGACGGAGACGGCGCTTCCCCGCCCGGCCTTGGCTTGTGAGAAGGAATGGCGGGAGAGGTAGAGAGAGAGAGAGAGAGAGAACGTCGGGCAGCCAAGGGCGGGGGGGTCTTTTGAGGGGAGATGGGGGGTGCGCGATTTTGGCGTACGTGCGCCCTCCGCGGGCGTGGGTGGGGGGCTGAGAGGAGTCTAACTGTAGCGCAGGAAAGGGGAGGGTATGAGCGCCGCCTGAGGTGGTGAGGGGCAGTCGCCAGATTCAGGCCGCCGCTGCCGCTATTGCAGCGCACGGTGGAAAAGCGGCGGTCTTGCCCACCCCTTCCCTGCCTCCCGCCCGCTCCAGTTGCCGCAGCCAGGGGTGGGGGCTCGGTGCCTGAAGTCTCTTGCCTCTCTTCCAAAATTTCGCCAACGGGCATCGGTGAAGCGCGCTCTTTCTCTTCCTCACAAAACACATTTCCTTTCCCCCCACACGTAGTTATTGGCGATATGGACTCTTGGACTCTTACCCAGCCAGATCAGTATCAAACATTTCCCTGACCTCAGCAGAAGCGAGGTTTTTTCTTCTCCTTTCTCTCCTTAATACTGTATTCTTTTTACATTGCTATCCTCTGGCTTATTTAATTTTGCCCTTGCTCTTTTTATCTTTGACCTTGATTAATTCAGCTGTTTATTCCTTAAAATCTACATACAAAATGGAAGGTGGGATATGATTCAGGTGTTGAATTGGGAAGGTGGATTTAAAACAACGCCCCCCTACCCCTGCGCGTGCTCAGCGGGCCACGGTAAAATTATCAAAGGCTGACTGGTCCGCGGCGATAAAAAGGTTGGGGACCACTGGACTAGATGACCTCCAGGTCCCTTCCAGCCCTGGATTGCTGTGCTCTTTCAAGGTATCCTCTGAAGCTGTGTCTAGTACCAGATTTGGGGTTCTTCCTCCCTCTCCTTTTTCCCTCCCTCCCTGCTCCCCCCCCCGCTTTTCAAAGCATTATTTTCCTGCCAGTTCGCCCAAACTGCCTGAACTTTAAAAATCGGGGGAAAAGCTTCTGATGATCAGTGGCTCACAGCTGAGCCATGCAATCCTCAGAAGCCTTTTTTTTTTTTTACTACTGATTCGCAGAACCAAGGACAATCGTCCCTACTGTTTCGGCCAAACTGGGCCAAACCAAGAGGATTTTCCCCATGCTATATACATTACAAATTTGCAACGGCTTACACAGTATTTTGGGTTAGCCTCAAAGAGTTTTGAAAAGGTGAGTTTGGTGGGAATCCTGCAGCAAAAGTTAAGACTGCTGTCTGATACAGCAGACATAAGTATCACTCTGTTGAGTTGACTCTAACGTGTAAAGGGTTGAGTTGTAGCGCTATTTAACATTGGAACTCCAATTTAGAAGGTATTTCTATGCTTCCTATTTGTTTGAAATATTAATACATCTGTTACAGATGAAAATCAGGGAAAGGAAAGAAGAACTTGAATCAATCCCCTCTTTGACTTTAGGCACTTCCATTCTAACGCCGTTTTCACCAGGATGAAGAGTGACATAAAAGATCTCCTACTGAGAAATCAGGCTTCCATAACCAGCAGTTAATCTAGAGTTGTTGTTGTTAGCGTATCCCATTGTTACATTAGCCAGGAGACTATAACACAATTGCAGAGTAGCAGTTTGGCTGCCAAGATACCATCTCTGTTGTAGGAAACGCTTGTGTGCTTCCCACAGGGAGAGCTGGCTTTGCAGAAAGGAAGACAAGAGGCTTTTCTTGCAGCATCATCCAAGGTCCTCTCCTTCCCTAGAGGCACCTTGCAAATGGGTGCCACAGGGAAGGTTCAGAGCTGGTAGAAATCTGACTGCCTGCATGGAGCAATAGCAATAGCAGTTAGACTTATATACCGCTTCATAGGGCTTTCAGCCCTCTCTAAGTGGTTTACAGAGTCAGCATATCACCCCCACAGTCCGGGTCCTCATTTCACCCACCTCGGAAGGATGGAAGGCTGAGTCAACCTTGAGCCGGTGAGATTAGAACCGCTGAACTGCAGATAACAGTCAGCTGAAGTGGCCTGCAGTACTGCATCCTAACCACTGCGCCAGCTCACCTCATCCTCCCCCCCTGAAGTGGTACTTATTTTATCTACTCACATAGAACAAGCTTTCCACTATTTGTTGGACAAAAGCTGAGGCAAGTGACAGGAGCTCCCTCCAACGCTCAATGCTAGGACTTGAACGTCTGGAGCAGAAACCATCACTAGTGTCATTGAGCCACTAAGCCAACGTGTCTCTTCCAGAGTTGTTGACTTTCTTTCTTTCTTTTAAAGTGTCGTACATTATAGTATGTTATACTTGATTTCACTTGAGATGAAAAACAATTACAGTCTGGGAAGTGTATTTGATTGATTTGATTTGATTTATTGCATTTCTATGCCGCCCTATTGCCAGAGGGATTCAGGGCGGCTCACAAACCAAAGTAAGGGGGGGGGAATACAAACATGGAGGAAAGACAACGGACAAACAACTACAACAATTTAAAAACAGTCAACAACTACACAATTCGAGCGGGGGCGGGGAACTCATCAGCCCCAGGCCTGTCGGAATAGCCAGGTTTTAAGGGCTTTGCGGAAAGCCTGAAGGGTGGTGATAGTCCGAATCTCCATGGGGAGCTCGTTCCAGAGGGCTGGAGCAGCCACAGAGAAGGCCCTCCTCCGGGTAGTAGCCAAACGGCATTGGCCAGTAGATGGAATTCGGAGGAGGCCTAATCTGTGGGATCTAATGGGTCTATTGGAGGTAATTGGCAGCAGGCGGTCTCTCAAGTACCCAGGTCCAATACCATGAAGGGCTTTATAAATGACGACTAGCACCTTGAAGCGTATCCAAAGACCAATAGGCAGCCAGTGCAGCTCGCAGAGGATAGGTGTGACGTGGGTGTACCGGGGTGCACCCACAATCGCTCGTGCGGCTGCATTCTGGACAAGCTGAAGTCTCCGAATGCTCTTCAAGGGCTGCCCCATGTAGAGCACATTGCATTTGTATTTGTTATGGTATTGGAGTGGCACAGGAAATACGGAGGTTCATAGGTCCACAGATGCTCACTAGGTGATTTTGGGCCAGTTACTCTCCCAGCCTAATCTACCTTATAGGGTTCCTTCTATGGGGATTTATAAAAGAAGGGAAGTGTCAAGGCAAGATAAGGTAAATGTAAAGGTTCCCCTCCCACATATGTGCTAGTCGTTCCCGATTCTAGGAGGCGGTGCTCATCTCTCTTTCAAAGCTAAAGAGCCAGCACTGTCCGAAGACATCTCCGTGGTCATGTGGCCAGCATGACTAAACACCAAAGGCACACGGAACGCTGTTCCCTTCCCACCAAAGGTGGTTCCTATTTTTCTACTTGCATTTTTACATGCTTTCAAACTGCTAGGTTGGCAGAAGCTGGGACAAGGAACGGGAGCTCACTCCATTACGTGGCACTAGGGATTCAAACCACCGAACTGCTGACCTTTCTGATCAACAAGCTCAGCATCTTAGCCACCGAGCCTAATAAATTAAAAATGGAACGTAACCAGCGTTTCTTCATTATCTCCAAGTTTACAATTTTCCAATAAAGGCTGTATAATTGAATTGAAGTTCATCAAATGTGGCCTCTACAAGCTTTTAAAAAAAAAAAACCCAAACCTACCTCCCAACTTTTGAATTCTTCTTTGGGAGTTCCATTGGTTTAGATGCAATCGTGACATTTCTTGTGCTATTTATTTCTCTCTAGCACCATGACAGCGCTGAAAAGGATTCCCACCATGTTTCAGAGCATAAGAAACCACAGTAATAGATTTATGTTTTACTCCACAGGAAAAGAGACCTTCACACCTACTTACAGCACTCTTTGTCATAACAATAATCATGACAAATTCATTGCAATGCCTCTGTGTGTATGTGGTGGTATTAAGGATTTGGAAAAAAAGTTGAGTCATTACTGATATAAATGTATACCCTCACAAATCCCATATGTTTAGGAGAAGAATACGGGCCTCCTGGTTTATTTTCAGGCTAATTGTATGTGATTGAGTGGTGGTGACAGCGGTGTTTATGACTAATTATGGCAACTGTGTTTACAAAGCCAATTAAAATCCTTGGATCTCCCCAAAGCTTCTTGCTCTGCAGAAATGCCAGGAAATCTATGTTTAAAAATGATCCCATCTTCTGCTGCCCCAGATAGGAAACAAACCCATTTGATCAAAAGAAATTTCTGGTACGAATACTTCATTGGCAAAGTAATAAGCCTCAGCACACGAAATATTGTTTGAAATGCTGTAGTTAGTATGATTTTGCATTTCATTTAGTTCATTTAAAAAAAAACCAATAATCATCTATTTTACAGTAGGCTCTCCTATTTTATCAAATATTGACCAAACTGTTTTGAGGGATAAACTTAAAGCCCAGAGCGGTGTAGTCAGGGGTGAAATCAACTTACTTCGCTAGCGGTTCTCAAATGTGAGCGCACTTGCCACCTCCGTGCATGCGCAGGACTTTCCACACATGCGCAGAGCAGTGGTGGGTTTTTAAATTTTTTCGAACCTACTCTGTGGGTGTGGCCTCCTTTTTGGGAGTGGCTTGCCGGCCATGTGACCTGGTGGGAGTGGCTTGCCGACCATGTGTTTTCTTTCTTTTTCCCTCTCTCCCCCCCCTCTCTTTCCTTCCTTTTGTCTCTCTGTCCCTTTTTCCTTTTTTTCTTTCATCTCTCTCTCACTTTTTCTTTCTTTTTTCTTTTTTTCTTTTTTCCTTTCATCTCTCTCACTTTTTCTTTCTTTTTTTCTTTTTTCTTTTTTTCTTTTTTTCTTTCTTCCTTTCTTTCTCTTTCTCTCTCTGTGTGAGTCTCTGTGTGTGTGTGTGTGGTGGGTTTCAAACATTTTTGGAACCTCTTCTGTAAGTGTGGCCTGCTTTCTGGTGGAACCTCTTCTAACCGGTTCAGTAGATTTGATGAACCAGTTCTACTGAACTGGTGCGAACTGGTAGAAACCCACCTCTGTTTAAAACAAACACACACACACACACACACACACACACACAAACACACATACCTTTTACACCTTGCGCACAGCCCATGAAATTTTATCCAGTATAAAAGTATGAAAGAAAACACCAATTACGTAAGGAAAGGTCCCTAAAATGTATAAGGAAATATTACTAGATCATTATTAATGCATAGATAACTGCGGGACATTACACACTCACCAGTGGTGGTTTCAAAAATTTTTGGAACCTCTCCTGTTGCTGTGGCCTGCTTTCCAGTCCACTGGTGGAACTTCTTCTAACTGGTTCGGTAGAGTTGACGAACCGGTTCTACCGAACTAGTGCGAACTGGTAGGAACCCACCTCTGGCGCAGAGGGTCGAAAACAGGACATGATGACATCCGCTATTGGTTCACCCGAACCAATAGATAGCTAGAATCGGTTGAATCGCACCACTGAGTATAGTAAATAAAAGCAACATTGCCCTTCCCTTTACATCTGCTCTCTACCCTGTATCGGTCCAGATCAAAATGAACAAATGAGAAGGGGGAAAAAAAACACTCTGCACAAATATGAAACTCAAAATTGTTTCTGTTTCTGTTCTCCCTCCCCTTCCCTTTCCAGCTTTCATGTGCCTCCCAATCGAAAGGTCATAGGCTAGAAAAGGTATATACCATGATAATCCAGAAAGAAACAAAAGCCCACAGGAGACAGAGCAAAATTGCATATGTTCATAAAGAAACACTTGTATGACAGCTCAAAGACACATTTTTTTCCCATAACCTACGCTTGGGGTTTCTACACACACACACACCCTTTGAAAAAAAAAACCAGGACCATCAGAAATGTATGTCCCTACAGGGGCTTGGTTAGTTGGTGTCTATTGATAAGGAGAATAGAGTGTTATTGTGTTTTTAAACATAGATCTTTTGTTGCCAAATTTATCTCTCTTTACTTTCACGGTCTTCACTGTGCTTCATCCCCCTCCTGTCTACTTAGTTACAGTGGCTTTTTCTTCCTGTTTTACTGCTAATTGCTAGGCCAGGCAGGCCTGGTGACCCACAGGGAACAGATGGCATTCTCAAATCTACTAGCAAGGCCCACCTTCAGGGCTGCACGTAGAAGCAATAAATGCTTCCTTCCAATCAACAAAAAAATTGTGCACGGGACGCACAAATCATGTTTTGTGACTGAACTGCTCATTAGATTTATTCGTACATCGCTTTATGTAAAATGAAAATTAACTTCCTAAAAATTCATCTTTGGCAACAATATACATCATGGCCCAGGTGAAGCTGGAATAGTTACGGCCGTAGGGCAGATAAGAAATAATGCTCCAAGACTACTCCGGGAATCCATAGTTAATCAAGACGCCGAGTTTTAGAATTTAAATGTAATCCTGTAAGAATCTAGGGTAGTTGTAGTTCCCGTTATTTTCAGTCAGCCTTACAATATTTCAGAATAACGGAATAAGAGCTTTGGAAGGTCTAAGGTTTTTGTAGTCCAACGCCCTGCTCAAGCAGGAGACCCTATACCAGTGATGGTGAACCTTTTTCTTACGGTGTGCCAAACGCCTTCCCGGGGATTCAAGAAAGCCTCCGGATGCTGGGGAAGGTGAAAAACGGCCCAGTGGTGGGTTTCAAAAATTGTTCGAACCTACTCTGTGGGTGTGGCCTCCTTTGTGGGAGTGGCTTGCCGCCCATGTGACCAGATATGAAGATGCCGACGACACTTGTCAGAACCACCTTAAATTACCTCACACACAGCACTGGCATGCATAAGAATATGATGTAAACTTGTTTTTTACTTGTTTTAACTTGGTTTGCGTTAAAACAACTTCAACACACGCAATGTTCTGATTGCACCACAAACGCAGTAGTCATCCTTACCTTTCATAGAGGCACCGAGTTTTATAAATAGGAGCATGATAGTGTAGAATAATCATATCCAAGAACCAGTGGTGGGTTTCAAAATTTTTGGAACCTCTTCTGTAGGTGTGGGCTGCTTTCCGGGTCCACTGGTGGAACCTCTTCTAATCGGTTCAGTAGATTTGACAAACCGGTTCTACCGAATAGGTGTGAACTGGTAGGAACCCACCTCTGCAACAGCCCAACCAGAAGTTTGGGGATGAACTTCCTGTTGGGCAGTTGGAACTGTTTTTCACTTTCCCCAGCCTCTGGAAGCTTTTCTGAAGCCCGGGGAGGGCGAAAAACAGCCCCAATGGCCCAGCTGGAAGTTTATGATGCACACACTCACAGATGGAACTAGTGGTAAATTTATGTAAATCCCACCACTGTTGAAGATGCTCCCTTTTCATCTTTCTTAATAATATATGTTTTTTTAAAGATTACGAAATGTTTTAATATCTTTTTGTATGGTTGTTTTTTTAATGCACACTGCTCAGAGTCATGTTTTAAAATGGGCAGCTACGTGGAAGGAAGGAAGGAAGGAAGGAAGGAAGGAAGGAAGGAAGGAAGGAAGGAAGGCCATTCAGATCAGTGCATTTTCAAAGCAGGCCATATCAAACATATAAAAACATATAGAGCCGAGGTGGTGCAGTAGTTAGGGTGCAGTACTGCAGGCCACTTCAGCTGACTGTTATCTGCAGTTCGGCTGTTCAAATCTCACCGGCTCAAGGTTGACTCAGCCTTCCATTCTTCCGAGGTGGGTGAAATGAGGACCCAGACTGTGGGGGCAATATGCTGACTCTGTAAACCGCTTAGAGAAGGCTGAAAGCCCTATGAAGCAGTATATAAGTCTAACTGCTATTGCTATTGCTAAAAGAAATGTAGGCCCATTTGCAATATGCATAGAGGGACAATTGATAAATACTATCTGTCAAAACCCAGGCAGATTTCTAATGCCAAAGTGATGCAGAAAACTCTTCTCTGTTGCTTCCATCTGATGGATTGCAGCCTTAGTCAAGACCCTCTGCTGGAACATTTGAATGTATGGTTTTTAGAGGAGACTTCTCTATCTATCTGAGAGTGAGGCCCATGAGTTTCAAAAGATACACGTCTGATTCAGTGGTGGGAATCAATTTTTTTTTACTACCAGTTCTGTAGGCGTGGCTTGATGGGCATGGCAGGGGAAGGGATATTGTAAAATTCCCCTCCCCTCCCGATCAGCTGGGACTCGGGAGGCAGAGAATAGATGAGGGCGGGGCCAGTCAGAGGTTGTATTTACCGCTTCTCCAAACTACTCAAAATTTCCACTACCGGTTCTCCAGAACTGGTCAGAACCTGCTGAATACCACCTCTGATCTGATTAAAGGATTTGTGTGTGGAGAACATTTCATGGAATACTTTGACAACCCCCCCCCCCCAATTTCATCTGCAGCCTTCAAAAGGTTAATAAATGAGACAATCTAAAAAAAATGGGTAACACTTGAGGATGCCGGGGGTGGCCTTTCTAGACATCCTGAAACAAAATGACTCTGGGAACTGATAAAACGGCTATTGCAAAGGATAATTGACATTGGTGTACAGTTCATGGCTCAAATATGATACCCACATAATTTGCTGCTTCAATCCAGCATGAAATGTTTATTTAGTATATGTATACAATCCAACAGATTGTCAAATTCTTTCTTTCTGATGTCATCCAGGCTACCTGATTTGCTGCTTGTTTATCTTGATGCAATAAATGGATTTTTTTTTTAAAATTGAAAAATAAGGTTTATATTTTAAAAGACAATCTATTCTGGTTTGATCAGTTCCGAGAGGCGGCTGCCAAATAGCTCTTCCTAAGAGCATAGATAAAACAATTACCATTAAAAAGCAACCCTTAATTAATATCTGTAACCAGTGATATTTTAAATTGTTATTATAATTGTTTAGCATCATAATATTTAGTGTTGCGAAATGAATGATGCTATAATGGTTAGAGTAATAGCAAAGTCATAAATATTCTCATTTATTCATAATAGTAATAAAATGAAAATTGTACATAAAATGAATGTGTAATTGAAATCTGTAATGTGATATCTATGCAAAAGAAAACAAATTAAATTAAACTGGTCAATAATAATGTCAACTCAATTCAAGGCTTTTTGATTTAGCAATAGCTCTAGCAATAGCACATAGACTTATACACCGCTTCATAATGCTTTACAGCACAGAGTCAGCATATTGCCCCAACAATCTGGGTCCTCAACCTCGGAAGGATGGAAAGCTGAGTCAACCTTGAGCCGGTCAGAATTGAACTCCTGGTAGTGGGCAGAGTCAGCCTGCAATAATGCCCTTTAACCCCTGCACCACCACGGCTCTTATCAATCGGTGCTCTTTATTAATCAGTGCATTCTACATAAGAACACATAAGCCTCAATTTTATTTTAGTATTATTTACTGCTTCAATTTTCTCAAAGCACCCATTAGGCTGGATGTCAGGGAGCTGAGCTTTCACTGCAACTCTTGATGATGGTGATGATTTTTTCCCCCTGAATGTGTCCTTCGCAGTGCATGTAAGCAATGGGATATATGTTGCATTTTTGCTGATAAATAAATGAAGGGAGACTAGTATAGATCTATTTCAAGCTATTTAGCTCTCATCAGCTAGCCATACTCTAACTGGGATTCAAACTTGGGCTGTTTTTACATCTTAGGCAATTATATTAACCTCTAAGCCACAAGCTCTCCTCCCTTATCAGCTGAGCCAGAGGAATGATTAAGTGTTTTGTCAAAGCATCAGGTATGGCCAAATAAGGGAGGGAGCATACTGCTTCCCTTTTGCCTTTCAGCCCCTCTCCAGGAGCCTTCCGGGCAGAAAAACAATGTTGTGTTGCATTTTTGCCGATAAATAAATGAATGGAGACTGGTATAGAACTATTTCAAGCCGTTTAACTCTCATCAGCTAGCCATACCCTTGCTGGGATTAAGGGAGGAGAGCTTGTGGTTTAGAGGTTAATGTAACTGCCTAATATGTAAAAACAGCCCAAGTTCAAATCCCAGCAAGGTCCTGGCTAGCTGATGAGATGAAGAGGGAGAAAGAGGAGGAGGAGTTTGAAGTTTTATTTTATTTATATGCCGCCCTATTCCCTAAAGGGACTCAGGGCGGCGAACAACTCAAACAGGAAGGGGCACATACAAATACAAGACAGACATTTAAAATGACCAACAACCACACCTGTCGAGAGGGGAAGGGAGCTCATCAACCCCAGGCCTGCCGACACAGCCAGGTTTTAACGGCTTTTCGGAAAGCCAGGAGAGAGGTGAGGGTCCGAATCTCCGCGGGGAGTTCGTTCCAAAGGGCCGGAGCTGCAACAGAGAAGGCCCTCCCCCGGGTCGTAGCCAGATGGCATTGGCTGGTGGATGGAACCCGGAGGAGGCCGACCCTGTGCGATCTAATGGGTCTTTGGGAGGTAATTGGCAGCAGGCAGTCTCTCAAGTACAAAGGAGGAAGAGGGAGAAAGAGGAGGAGGGGAAGGAGAAGAAGAAGAACCCTGAACATAGAGAAGGAACAAGTTTCAAACCAAGACAATTTATGTTTAATCATAAAGTTTCACTAGGCAAGTTGGAGATGGAAGAGGAAAGTTATTCAGTACGATCTTCAGCAGGTAAAAACAGGAATGTGCAAAATCATTAATAATCGGAATCTATAGAACCTGAAGTTGTTTAACTTTGTCTGGAACACAGCCAAGCAAAAACATTTCCAAAGAAGAAAGGAAATGGATAAAATGAAGCCTTATAGCCAGCATTATGTTAAAATGCATGACATAACTTAATGTCAACAGACAGATTCTGTTGTGCCTGATAAAAGGACAGGCAATGCAAGTGCTATGCTGTGAATGTAAATGAAGTGTGAACTGACGAATTACGCCATTCTGATTAGACATCAAAAATAACATCCTTTATCTGGGTTGCTAATGCTAAGAATATGGCTTGTGCAACAGGAAGGGCTGGAGAAAAATAGAGGAAATACAGTAGAAGGACGGTATCATTAAAATCCATGTACAGCATGGCTTATGTATACAACACTATACATTGTATTAGAGAAATGATTTGTCAAACGCTGATAAGGAATGTTATGAAACGTAATTTGACAATGTCCACATATTCAAAAATATTTCCCCTTTTTTTAATTCACCGTTTTGCTTTTCATCTTGGGTTTCCTTTTCCTTCACAGCATCTGGAACGGGTGGGTGGGGTGGGTGGGGGAGAATGGCTATCAATCCCAGAACATGAGCGACTTAAGAGGCTTATGGTTTGATCCACAAAATTCTACATTTGCCAATGTGATGAGTTGTAAGGGGAGCTGTTGTGAAACTACAGCTCCCCTTTTTACTCTACGTTGAAAATCAAGTGCAGGCATTACATGCTGCTATTGATGTGATACGGGGCTTTCATTCTGGAAGAAAATTCGTAACAGCTGCTGCATTGTGGAAACAGTTCCATCACGTCTCTGGAAACCCAAACGCCAAAGGAGGTTTCTCAGAGTCTGCAGTTAATGGTTTACTATACGCGTTTCACGAAGAAGCTTCACATGTAAACAGGGATATTATGTAAACAAAACAAAAAAATGCATTAAAACAAATTAAAGTATAAAAACCTATGCCTTAAAAAAGTGTGTGTGTGGGGGGGGGGGGAGACAATCATTTTGACAAATTCAGTCATAATATCATCCTCATTCTAGTAATTGTCTCTCCACTGCAGGATGTAGGCCTCTTCTGCATGTTTCCAGCCAATATATCAGTGGTGGGATTCAAAGGATTTAACAACCAGTTCTCTGCCCTAATGACCAGCTGGGTAGGTGGGGCTTGGTGGTCATGTGACTGGGTGGGTGTAATCAACTCAACATCACTCACGTTGATGGGCGCTTCACTTTAGCTGTTACAATGTAATAAGGGTTCACCGGAGAGGCAGTTTCTGTAGGCAGGGCAGTAAAGATTAGGCTAGAAACAACACCGGAATGTTTCCTCCCTGCCTTCCTTACAGGATTAGCCCTGTAAAGTGGAAAAAAACAAAAGATTTCTTCCAACTGATTCTCCGAACTGCTTAGAAAGTTACCAACCGGTTCTCCCGAATAGGTGCAAACTGGCTGAATCCCACCACTCTGTGTGTGTGTGTGTGTGTGTGTGTGTGTGTGTGTGTGTGAGAGAGAGAGAGAGAGAGAGAGAGAGAGAGAGAGAGAGAGAGAGAGAGAGAGAGAGAGAGAACACAAATATAAGTATAAACATGATTATGAATACATGAAATGGATACGAATAAATGGGGACATTAGGACAGGGACGGTAAGCACACGCCTTACAGACCTCTTAAGAATGGGGTGAGGTTGACAGTAGACTGTTTAAGATTAAAGTTTTGGGGGCTTGGGGAGGAAACCACAGAGTCAGGTAGTGCATTCCAGGCATTGACCATTCTGTTGCTGAAGTCGTATTTTCTGCAATCGAGTTTGGAGCAGTTTACCTTGAGTTTGTTTCTATATCCTGACAACTTTCTTTCTTTCTTTCTTTCGACCCGCAATACTTGCTGATGTCATTGCTCCCTCTAGTTTTAGGTCTCTTTCATGAATGCTTTTTATCAGATGGGATCCATTCTAGGACTGCCTTGGCCCACCTGCCATCAGGTCTTCTTGCTATGTGATCAGCCCATTTCCATTTCAGATCTTTTATTCTCTTGATTATATCATATACTTTCTTTTGTTCTTTGATCCATGTGCGGGTCTTTCTAGATAATATTTTTTTTTAAATGATAATATAACCTTGTAAAAGTTAGAACAAAAGACAGCTCCAGAGCATCAGTCACTGCTGCCAATGATCCTGATGACTTTATGGAATCCTCAAAGCCTTGGCTCTTTCAACAGACCATGATGGGACAAGGGGATGGCTAAACTCACTGGGATTTTGATTTGATTGGGATAGGACTGGTGTGGGAGGGCGGCTGTGTCACTTTTGTCTCTTGACGTGAATTCTTGATTGTTGCACTGTTCTTAATATTTCTTACTTTCTTGTTTTAAGTTCAAAATTGCTATGGCTGTTGAGACAACATTGAAATTGAGACACAGTAGCGCAGTGGTTAGACTATAGTACTACAGGCTACTTCTGCTGACTGCCAGCTGACTGCAATTTGGCAATTCGAATCTCACCAGGCTCAGGGGTGACTCAGCCTTCCATCCTTTCGAGGTGGGCAAAATGAGGAGCCAAATAGTTGGGGGCAATAGGCTGTAAAATGCTTAGAGAGAGCGAGAGAGAGTACTGTGAGGCGGTATATAAGTCTAAGTGCTATTGCTATTATAATTACATGAATATAACTGTCAGGTGCTCCTTTGTTTAATAATCAAGAAAGAAACCACTCAACTCCATGCTTAGAATTAAGTGTACTTTTACTAATTACAAACGATGAGTAGCAAAGCAAAGCTGAGTCTGAGTAAAATGGCGCAAAAGCAATAGATATCATGTATAATTCAATCCCTTCCCCTTGGCACCCCATTTCATAGTCCAATAATAATTCACCCAACTGTCAGGTGGGAGATGTCTTCAAAAAGCATCATCAGGGTGGAATGCTGGACAGTTGGCCTTGGCAGGAAACTCCCTTCTTCCACATGCGCAGATAGATGGTGAGGACAGCTCCTAATATTAAGCAATGCTTAATCTGCCAGTTTCATGTCTTCTTCTCTGCCACTTTTCCTCAAACCTATATCAGATGTCTAGAAAAAGCATAGCAATTCACTTGAACTATGAGTCATGCAAATCATCACTACAGTAGTTGTTGTAGTAGTTCACCTCCTCCTTCTTTGCAATGTTCGAAAGTTTGCAATTTCAGACTGGAATGATTGTTTCAGCTAATTGTATTGTATTGTATTGTATTGTATTTGGTTTATTTGTATGCCGCCCTTCTCCAGGAGGGACTCAGGGCGGTGAACAACTCAAAGAGGAAAGGGAACATAAACAACAGTACACATAATTAAAATACACGAAAATCACACAGCCATACCAGTCGAGAGGGGAGGGAAACTCATCAACCCCAGGCCTGCCGGCACAGCCAGGTTTTGACGGCTTTCCGGAAGGCCTGGAGAGAGGTGAGGGTCCGGATCTCCACGGGGAGTTCATTCCAAAGGGCCGGAGCTGCTACAGAGAAGGCCCTCCCCCGGGTAGTAGCTAGATGGCATTGGCTGGTGGATAGAACCCGGAGGAGGCCGACCCTGTGAGATCTGACAGGTCTTTGGGAGGTAATTGGCAGCAGGCAGTCTCTCAAGTACCCAGGTCCAATACCATGAAGGGCTTTATAAGTTACGACTAGCACTTTGAAGCGTATCCGGAGACCGATCGGTAGCCAGTGCAGCTCGCGGAGGATAGGTGTAATGTGGGTGTACTGAGGTGCACCCACAATCGCTCGTGCGGCTGCATTCTGGACGAGTTGAAGTCTCCGAATACTCTTCAAAGGCTGCCCCATGTAGAGCGCATTGCAGTAGTCCAGTCTTGAGGTCACGAGGGCGTGAGTGACTGTTGCAAGTGCCTCCCGGTTCAGGTAGGGGCGCAACTGGTGCACCAGGCGAACCTGGGCAAATGTCCCCCTGGTCACAGCCGACAGGTGATGTTCTAAAGTCAGTTGTGGATCCAGGAGGACTCCCAAGTTGCGCGCCCTGTCTGAGGGGCGTAAATTTTCACCTGAGTGATGGAACACTGGCCAAATTCTTGGGAGGGAAACACAACAGCCAATTGTTATCCAAACTGCCAGCAGTTATATTCCTTCTGAAATAAGCAAATTATATCTGCTATAGACAGTCAATACCACTGTTAAAGTCTCTTGTTTCGGGATGCATCTGCATGGATGCACCTGTGTGTATATATGGGGAAAGTTTGAATGTAATAAGGCTGAAATAAAACTGTTGTATAAAAATCAGATAACAGACAACAGAGTTGGAGACAAATGTAATAGCATCTTGCCTGTGCTACAAGGAAGAAGTAGGTAGGTAGATAGTATAAATAAAATGACTAACAGAAACCCAAGATTCAATCAGTATTTATAAGAGCTAGATTATCAGCCTACCGTACTTATTAGAAGCTACATATCCATATCTAACTATCATCTTTCTATATGTATCTACACCCACAGACAATATAGAACATAGAATAATAGACTTGGAAGGGACCTCAGAGGTCTTCTAGTCCAACCCCATGCTCAAGCAGGGAACTCTGTAGCATTCCAGACAAATGATTGTCCAATCTCTTTTTAAAAATGTCCAGTGTTGGAGCACTCACAACTTCTGGAGGCAAGTTGCTCGACTGATTGATTGTTCTCACTATCAAGAAATTTCTACTTAGTTCTAGGTTGCTTCTCTCCTTGGTTAGTTTCCATCCATTGTTTCTTGTCTCACCTTTTGGTGCTTTGAAAAATAGAATGCTTTTATGTCTGCATAACATGCATGTGTGTATATGGAATTTAAATGAGCGTGAACAGTACAATAACCTAACATAATAAAAACATGTTTTTGCTAAAACCTATGGCTAGAAATAAATGTTTCAAAAATTAATAAAAGCAGGAAGTCTTTGTGGAAGTCTAGATTGATAGGACATAGGGCTAGCATTGTAACAGTTGGCAAGGTCAGATACTTGCAGAGGTTCAGAGTAGCCTGGAGACTGAGTAAGATGAGCTACACATACATTTTTTATGCCCTTGCCTTGAGTTTTAATGAATCAGAAACTGCATCCCCAACTTTGAACCTGGATTGATTTTGCTATAGACAGAATTTCATGTCAGGCTTATTTATTTGTTTATTTCCTGCCTTTATTATTTTTACAAAAAACTCTCATCAGCAAACACATCTAAAATACACCTTCTTCTTCCTCTCCATGCCAGAGAGAGAGGGAGGGAGTGACTGGTCACCCAGGTGGCTGGTTAAGGAGGAGTAGATAATGAATGAAGTTCTATTTTAATTGAAGGAAGATCACTCATATTATCATCGCTGCCCTCATCTTTATCATCCATTCAGATCTTGCATTTATTAGGATTGGGAGATCACAGGCAATCTACTTCCATGAGGTGCTTCACCCACTGGCAATGGTACCATCACGTCAGAGGTGGGTTCCTACCAGTTCGCACCTATTCAGTAGAACCGGTTCATCAAATCTACCAAACCGGTTAGAAGAGGTTCCACCAGTGGACCCGGAAAGCAGGCCACACCTACAGAAGAGGTTCCAAAAATTTTTGAAACCCACCACTGGTCCTTGGATATGATTATTCTACACTATCATGCTCATATTTATAAAACTCAGTGCCTCTGTGAAAGGTAAGGATGACTACTGCGTTTGTGGTGCAATCAGAACATTGCGTGTGTTGAAGTTGTTTTAACGCAAACCAAAGATGCCTTTTAAAAAACAAGTTTACATCATATTCTTATGCATGCCAGTGCTGTGTGTGAGGTAATTTAAGGTGGTTCTGACAAGTGTCGTCGGCATCTTCATATCCGGTCACATGGGCGGCAAGCCACTCCCATCAGGTCACATGGGCAGCAAGCCACTCCCACAAAGGAGGCCACACCCACAGAGTAGGTTTGAACAATTTTTGAAACCCACCACTGCATCACATCAATACAATGATGAACCTTACAAAGGCATGACAACCTGCCTTCCCACCAGGCCAATTTATTTCAATAGTTTTTGATTTATTTAAATAATTTGTATGGCTATTCATCTTAGGACCAGGGATGGGTTGCTGCTGGTTTAACTACCGGTTCGCAACCCATGTGCAAGGCCCACGCCCGTGTGCTTCACTCCCGTGCATGCGCTATTCAATATAAATTGTTCTTCGCGCATACCCAGAACAATTTACAGTGAACTGCGCATGTGCAGTCACTAAAAAACAAAATGGCGGTGGAACAGTTGCAATCGAGGGAACCAGTTCGTGGGCATGGCAGGCCTGGGTCGCTGCCGGTTCTGTGATCCAGGCCTGAATTCCACTACCGGTTTGGCCGAACCAGGCCGAACCAGGAGCAACCTACCTCTGCTTAGGACAGTGACTCTGGGCAGCATGCAGACTAAAACTCAACAATTAAAACCATAAACCATGGTATCCTGGATAAAAGACACTTACCAACCTTAAAAACACGTTAACAAAAGGGCCAGCTAGCCTCCTGGACTGATTGCCTGGGAAAACAGCCAGGTCTTCAGAGCCTTGTAAACAACCAAGAGGGTTGAGGTCATCTGGATCTTCCTTAATCAGAGCGTCCTCACAAATACTGGATTCTGCAGATGTTCTCTTCATAAAATAGAAGCAGGGCATGGTTAGCAGAGGGATTCAACATTGTAATTGTTGTATTTTGTTTTTATCTTTTAATGGCTTTATGGTATGCTGCTGCTCAGGGTCCCTCGTTGAGCATGATGGGTGGTTCAGATATGTGAAAAATAAATAAACAATTAAAAAATTCAAAGAAGGGCTTTGATATTCAGTGAAGTAAAGCACTCCCTTCGAACATCGGAAAAGTCCGAGTATTCCCACAAATCAGAACCACATCCTGAGTGAACCTGATAAGTGTCCTGATTTAGGGGAAAAAAATCTCTAACCTAACCTCCAAAATGTAGCCTAGATGGAGATTTTTCAAATTATAGCCCCTGCTTATAAAGAGGAGAGGTCATAACTCATAAATGTAGCTCACACTTTGCATGAAGAAAGTTTAGGTAAAGGTAAAGGTTCCCCTCGCACATATGTGCTAGTCATTCTCGAGTCTAGGAGGCGGTGCTCATCTCTGTTTCAAAGCCAAAGAGCCAGCGTTGTCCAAAGACGTCTCCATGGTCATGTGGCCAGCATGACTAAATGCCAAAGGCACATGGAACACTGTTACCTTCCCACCAAAGGTGGCCCCTATGGTTCTACTTGCATTTTTACATGCTTTCGAAGTGCTAGGTTGGCAGAAGCTGGGACAAGTAACAGGAGCTCACCCCATTAAGTGGCGCTATGGATTTGAACCGCCGAACTGCTGACCTTTCTGATGGACAAGCTCACGTCTTAGCCACTGAGCCACTGCAGCCGCCAGAAAGAAAGTTTACATTCTAGCAAAGGAACGGATAGCCTAAATTCTCAAAGTCTTATCGACTCCCAATCTATATTTTTGTATCTATCACTTCCTTTGAACATTCCTGCCAAAAATAAAGCTATGGTTTCACACTACTTTAAGGCAAAGGCAAAATAAGTAAAATGAACCTAAGAATGTGCAAAGAATACAGCTTAGAATCAGATGAATCTTCCTAAACTCCTTCCTCACATCTGAAAGGAAACTGATATCCTTGATTTCTCCATGTAAGCCATAGAGACTTTTTCCCTTGTGTTATAGACCTGTGCCCGACCTGGGCCACACATCTTCTGCTTGTTGTGCAACCTCCTAAATCAAAACATTGTCATATCCTATCATCTTCAGTTACAAGAATCAGAGGGGAAGAGTTCAGCCCAAGAATCCAAGCAGCCATTGCCATTTGCTCTTACTTGATAATTTTGTGCAATTCTAGAGTTCCTTCCTCTCTCTATCAGGAAGTAGTTTATTCTCCATGATTTGCACTTCCTCTTTCCATTTCCTTCTTGAAAATTCAGACAATAATCACTACATTTTCTTGCACCCTGTAAAGAAGAGAAGGGGGGGGGGGAAAGTGCAACCCGCATCTATTATTTTCAATACTCCGCACATAAGGAACTCCTTTAACAATAGAACAAAGTCCAAACCAAACAGACAAGAATTGTTTTTGAAGGATGGCTCATTTCCTACTGTTGCCTTTGAGCTGTTGATTATTTAACCACTCATTTCATTTTATAAATGGAAACTGAATCATGATTTGCCAGGATGGAAAGTTATTGAAAATCAGAGTCCATCCGAGTTACTGACAGGGCCATTTCCTGCCTGGACAGGAAGCCTACTCGCAAATGACACTTTCGGGAGCGCAGAGTGATAAAAAGCCTGTTTTATTCCCCCATTGGAAAAGTATCCACATGATGTTTTCACATTTTACTTGGGGGAAAAAAAAGGGGGAGCCTCAGGATGTCGCTTTCCAAACATGGTATTAAGGCAGGAAAAAGGAAAGGTGTAGATACAATTTTTGCTTGTCTAGACAGCGTGAAGCTGACGCTAAACACTAACGCAATCTGGATTCTGCAGATCCATTGTGTGCCATATCTTTTACACTACAAGCCACTATCGTTACAGTGTTATTTGTGTGTGTTTATTTTTACTGAACAACCCAAGAGGGGCGAGATAAGAACCAACCTTCTCTCCAGACCCCCAACCACAAAATGCCACTATTTCCAAAACTGATTATTCCTCCCTTGTACAAATTCTTCCAATTCACCTAATTATCCTGATGAACAATTGCCAGATAAAAACAAACATTTGGGTGGAAAGGGGGAGGAGGAAAAGACCCCCTCACTTGCCCTCCTAACCTTTGACATCTTGAGCCCCCTTCCCTAGTATGAGGAAGAGCTGAGCTTTCAAATACATCTTAGCAGCAGAGAGATGCTATCAAAGCTGAAGTGATAGTGATAGAATTTGAGAGGAAAACAGTTGTCTTGAAGGCACCTCTTAGTAATTATACAGTGGATCTGGTTCTAACAAATGATTAGAGGCAGTAATCTAAAACAACTGTTCTTAGTATATGTTTGATTATAGATCCTTGAGCCACCTCATGGCTATATAAATGTAACATCTGTTGGAGACCGAGCCCTTGTCATTATAAAAGTATTCATTGAATTGTTGCTTCTCCCGGGATCACATAGAGTACCAATGGTTTCTTGAATTTTCTCCTCTTCCTTACAAACTTTCTCCAAAAGTTTATTTGGGATGGAACTAGCCATAAGTGTTGAATCTTTTCCTCACCCTTCGTCATAACGTTATTTCTTTTATCCTACCATGGAAAGATTGAACACTCTGTTGTAATGTTGTGTGGAAATGGCAGTTATGACTTTTATATATACAGAGCCCAAAGTCATCTCTGAAAGTTTGGCTGAAAGTTTGGCCAATGACAATTCCATCGAAATGACTCTATGGGGAAAATAATGTGGTTTTTTTCCCCTAGGGAAGTCCTGATCGCCAGTAGAAAATTCATAAAAGACATATATAACACAGAAATTCTACAAGGATAACAAATATTTAGCTAAAATCCTAGGTATATTTGCTCAAATGTATAATCTTATTGCTCAAATGTATAATCTCACTTACTCTTGCTAAGTAAATAAATGGAAATATTTTTTTTCTTCACAAAGAAAAATTATTCCAGATCATCTTAGATCAGTGATGGTGAATCTTTTTGTTGTTAGATGCCAAAATTGCGAGGGCGCGCACACAACAGTGCATGTACGTGCCGTCACTCACGCAAAGTGCACCCCCATGTGTGCATACACATCAGTGGTGGGTTTCAAAAATTGTTGGAACCTACTCTGTGGGTGTGGCCTCCTTTGTGGGAGTGGCTTGCCACCCGTGTGCCCGGATGGGAGTGGCATGCTGCCCATGTGACCGGATGGGAGTGGCTTGCTGCCCATGTGACCAGATATGAAATTATGAATTAATACTTAGGTTGGTTCAAG
Source organism: Thamnophis elegans (assembly GCF_009769535.1). Classification (NCBI taxonomy): domain Eukaryota; kingdom Metazoa; phylum Chordata; class Lepidosauria; order Squamata; family Natricidae; genus Thamnophis; species Thamnophis elegans. Next base: position 9,042,607 of record NC_045543.1, on the reverse strand, counting down.
TAGCTATTCAGAAGTTAGTGGTTAGAAGCAATCATAAAGCAAGATATGGAATTAAAACCAGAAATATTTTGTTGGCTATTTGAAAGGGAGTATAATATATATTTAATTTTATGCATGTTAGCAGCTGCTGGAATTGTGGAAAAACAGAGATATGTAAATGAATAAATATTACAATGTGCAGGAATAAATAAATTGACAATTAAAATCAAGAAGGCTTTGAATACTTTTTCACGTGGGATTGGTTTTAGCAATTGCCAACTAACACAAACAGAAATTAGAAATCCAAAAGTATGAAAGAAAACACCAATTACGTAAGGAAAGGTCCCTAAAATGTATAAGGAAATATTACTAGATCATTATTAATGCATAGATAACTGTGGGACATTACACACCCACCAGTGGTGGGTTTCAAAAATTTTTGGAACCTCTTCTGTAGGTGTGGCCTGCTTTCCGTGTCCACTGGTGGAACCTCTTCTAACCAGTTCGGTAGATTTGACGAACCGGTTCTACCGAATAGATGCAAACTGGTAGGAACCCACCTCTGATATGCATACAACCTGCCCCATGCTCCCCCCTTATGTACGCTACACTGCTCGCCTCCAAGCTGAGCTTGGTATTTCCTTGGGGGGGGGCCTGGGGGGGCTGGGGGGGCTGGGGGAGGCCATTTTCATCCTCCCCAGGCTGCAGGAAAGCCTCCAGAAACGAACTTCTGGTAGGTGTTTTTCACCCTCTCCAGACTTTGGAAGCTTTCCTGAACGCTGGGGAGGTCGAAAATGGGTTCCCCCGACCCTCCGGAAGGCCAAAAATCAGTGCACATCCACACTGGAGCTGACGGCCCACATGCCGGCAGATATGGCTCTGTGTGTGACCTGTGGCACACATGCCGTGGGTTTGCCATCACAGTTCTATATCAATATTTTGGATCAGCTAATCACCTAAACATATGCCTATTCAGTACGCACAATAGTACTATGCTTATAAAATTTTACTTTTGTTATTTCAAGAATTAACAGCCATCCTTCTTCTGTAAAGTCATTAATCCATTGTTTTAATTATAACCATTTTATTGCTTTCAGCTATATATTTTATTTTTTTTTAGGTTGCACAGCACTGTTGAGTTGGATCTGAATCCGCTAATTAATTAAATAGCTGTGGAAAGAAACAATCCGAAATCTGAAATCTAGTTGCTGGAAAGGGGTAAAAATGAAGCAGCGGGGTCTGCACCCCCCACAGCAGGGGTGAAATTCAGCAGGTTCTGACAGGTTCTGGAGAACCGGTAGAGGGAATTTTGAGTAGTTCGGAGAACTGACAAATACCACCTCTGGCTGGCCCTGCCCCCATCTATTCTCTGCCTCCCGAGTCCCAACTGATGGGGAGGAAAGGGAGATTTTGCAGTATCCTTCCCCTGCCATGTCCACCAAGCCACGCCCACAGAAACAGTAGTAAAAAAAATTGAATTTCCCACCATTGCCCCACAACCTGTATTATACTTCAGGCAAGAGCCTTCCTCTGTTCACAAGATCTCCATAGTGAGCGGTTCCTTAGGGAGTAGTAAGTAGATATTCCTGAAAAGTTGCTACTGTTAGCTTTGGATGTCTGAACCCAAACTCCTAGTCACTGATGAAGCTTTGTATTTGTATTTTGTATTTTATTGGTCTTGTATGCCGCCCACTCCCGAAGGACTCCGGGCGGCTTACAATAAACAAAGGAAGGGGATAAATAGACAAATAGACAAACAACAATTTAAAATACACAACATTCATAGTTCCCGTGGGGCTGGCTATTTCAACAGCCCCCCAGCCTGCCGGAGCAGCCAGATCTTAGTGGCTTTGCGGAAGGCCGGGAGGGTAGTAAGGGTCCGGATCTCCACGGGGAACTCGTTCCAGAGGGCTGGAGCTGCAACAGAGAAGACTCTCCCCCGGGGAGTCGCCAGCCGACATTGGCTGGCAGATGGAATCCGGAGGAGGCCTAGTCTGTGCGATCTGATTGGTCTATGGGAGGTAATTGGCAGGAGGCGGTCTCTCAGGTACCCAGGTCCGATGCCATGTAGGGCTTTATAAGTAAAGTCTCATTGCTTAAAAATGCAGGGATAATAAAATAATTGAGTTTAATAATTACATCTAACATCCTCCCCACTTTCAAAAATAGTCATTAGGCTACACTGGAAATGCTTTGGAGAATTATCCCTGCTTTTAATGTCCATTTACTTACTTAACAAGACAATAAACTTTCTTGAACTCAATATGTTTTTGGTTTTGAACAAACAGACCTAGGATTACACCCTCAATTTTATTAGTGAACAAATTGTCTAAGGAGACTTTTAAAATATTACTTAAATGTAATGATACAAAAGCTCATTTCTTGAAATGTGACGATCGGTGAAGTACAGGTAGTCCTCAACATACCACAATGGAGCCCAAAATTTATGTTGCAAAGTGAAGCATTTGTTAAGTGAGTGTTGCCCCATTTTACAACTTTGCTTACCACACTTGTTAAGTGAATCATTGTAGTTGCTAAGTTGTTAACACGGTCATTAAATGAATCTGGCTTTGCCGTGGCTTGTCAGAAGATTGCAAAAGATGATCACAGGTTCCTGGGACTGTTAGAAAGATGAACCCATTGCAAAGTGTCCAATTTTGGTCATGTGACTATGGGGTTGCTGCAATGGTCGTAAGTGTGAAAAATGACCATAAGTCACTTTTTTTCAGTTGTAACTTTGAACAGTCAATAAATTAACTGTTTTAAACTGAGGACTAACTGTATCAATCAAGAGGGTATGTGTACCAGAGGTGGTATTCAGCAGGTTCTGACCAGTTCTGGAGAACCGGTAGCGGAAATTTTGAGTAGTTTGGAGAACCATCCAATCCATCCATTGAAGAGCATCCGGCGACTTCAGCTAGTCCAGAACGCGGCCGCGCGAGTGATCATGGGCGCACCACGGTTCGCCCATATAACACCAATCCTCCGTGAGCTGCGCTGGCTACCTGTTGATCGTCGGGTGCACTTCAAGGTCTTACTTACCACCTATAAAGCGCTCCATGGTAGTGGATCTGACTATTTGAGAGACCGCCTCCTGCCAATCACCTCCCTGCGTCCCATCAGATCGCACAGAGTAGGCCTCCTCCGAATTCCATCCACCAGTCAGTGCCGACTGGCGACTACGCGGAGGAGAGCCTTCTCAGTTGCTGCTCCGACATTATGGAACAACCTCCCCGTGGAGATCCGTACCCTCACCACAGTCCAGGCCTTCCGCACAGCCCTTAAGAACTGGCTATCCCGTCAGGCCTGGGGATAGGATTACTCTCACCCTGCCCGAATGTTGACTGAATGTTGTGCTTTTATGATCAATTTTTTTTTTTTTTTTTTTTTTTTAATCACGATTCTTTTCTTTTTAAGTCTTGTCTTGCACTCCCTTCCCTTTACTGTTGTAAGCCGCCCTGAGTCCCCTCAGGGAAAAGGGCGGCATATAAATTTCCAATAAAATGAAAAAAAAAAAAATGAACCAGTAAATACCACCTCTGACTGGCCCTACCCCCATCTATTCTCTGCTCCCGAGTATCAGCTGATCGGGAGGAAATGAGTATTCTGTAGTATCCTTCCCCTGCTTTGCACACCAAGCCACGCCTATCAAGCCACGTCCATAGAACCGGTAGTAAAAAAATTTGAATCCCACCGCTGTTGTGTACCTAAATTTATCCAGTTTATAACATTTTAGTTGCTTATGTTTTGCTACTTTGGGGGAATATCTAGAGATAGTAAGAAAGCAGCCATTTCAGACCATGTCCCCTACCTACCAGAAATGAAATTTGATTTCCCACCAGATGTGTTGGATGGAAAATCATGGAATATTTTGCCAGCATGATGAAAATCCTGCCATGAAGTGCAGAGATTATATGCCAACATACTTGGAGGGCAAAAAACACTTTACACCAAAATGTACTGTTGCTAGAAATGTCAAAAGTTTAAAAAATGCTTTCCCCCCATCCACTAAAACAAATGTAAGTGGCTTTGTGATTAATTAGTAAATTCGTTCTTTGTGCCTGCTCCCATTAGCAAGTTTGGATGTTTTGTTCACTCTTACCGCAGCAGCATTTATTTTACAGAAAAGAATGGAAGCAAGCTAATTCCTTATTGAGAGAAAGTAGATCAAATATGGTTCGAATCCCAGTAAGGGTATGGCTAGGTGAGGAGAGCTAAATAGCTTGAAATAGATCTATACTAGTCTCCCTTTATTTATTTATCAGTACAAATGCAACACAAATGTAACAAGGCAACATAAAAAAATGGTTTTCTGCCTGGATGGCTCCCAGAGTGAGCCGATAGACAGAAAAGGGAAGCAGTATGCTCCCTCCCCTATTTGGGCATACTAGGGGTTGTGACACAATACATACATACATACATACATACATACATATATACATACATACACACACACACACACACACACACACACACACACACCCCTACACCTACACCTACACCTATAAACATACATACATACATAAACACACACACACGCACACACACTATGGGCATGTTATATAATTATAGTACATACCTGCAAATTCCATGCAACAAAATTTAACTATGCATGATGTGGCAATAGCAAGTTTCCCTCAGCTTTATATAGTTTAGTTTTAGTTTTAGTTTAGTTTTATTATTACTTATAGGCTGCCCTTTTCCCTGAGGGGACTCAGGGCGGCTTACAAAATATAGGGAAGGGGGTACAAAACAGTAAACATGAAACAATACATGAGTAAAAATAGTACTCAACATTCATTCATCATTCGGGTGGGGACAGATTATGATCTTTATCCCAAGGCCTGACGGGATAGCCAGGACTTGAGGGCTGTGCGGAAGGTCTGGACGGTGGTGAGGGTACGAATCTCCATGGGGAGATCGTTCCAAAGGGTCGGAGCTACTACTGAAAAGGCTCTCCTCCGTGTGGTTGCCAGTCGACACTGACTGGCAGATGGAACTCGGAGGAGGCCTAATCTATGCGATCTAATAGGTCGCAGGGAGGTAATTGGCAGAAGGCGGTCTCTCAAGTACGCAGATCCACTACCATGAAGGGCTTTATGGGTGGTAAGTAGCACCTTGAAGCGCACCCGGAGATCAACAGGTAGCCAGCGCAGCTCGCGGAGGATAGGTGTTATGTGGGCGAACCGAGGTGCACCCACAATCACTCGCGCGGCCGCATTCTGGACTAGCTGAATTCTCCGGATGCTCTTCAAGGGCAGCCCCATGTAGAGCACATTGCAGTATTCCAGCCTAGAGGTCACGAGGGCCCGAGTGACTGTTGTGAGAGCCTCCCGGTTCAGGTAGGGTCGCAACTGGCGCACCAGGCGAACCTGGGCAAATGCCCCCCTGGTCACAGCCGTCAGATGATGGTCGAAGGTCAGCTGTGGGTCCAGGAGGACTCCCAAGTTGCGAACCCTGTCTGAGGGGTGTAGAATTTGACCCCCCAGCCTGAGTGATGGAATACTAGCCGAATTATTGGGAGGGAAACACAACAGCCACTTGGTCTTCTCCAGGTTGAGTACAAGTTTGTTAGCCCTCATCCAGTCCCTAACGGCTTCAAGACCCCGGTTCATCACCTCCACCGCTTCATTGAGTTGGCACGGGGTGGACAGATACAACTGGGTATCGTCCGCATATTGATGGTATCTTATCCCGTGCCTCCGAATGATCTCGCCCAGCGGTTTCATGTAGATGTTAAATAGTAGGGGGGATAAGACCGAACCCTGCGGCACCCCGTATGTTAGGGGCCTAGGGGTCGATCTCTGCCCCCCAACTAACACCGACTGCGACCTGTCCGAGAAGTAGGAGGAGAACCACTGCAAAACAGTGCCTCCCACCCCCACCTCCCGCAGTCGTCGCAGAAGGATACCATGGTCGATGGTATCGAAAGCCGCCGAGAGGTCGAGGAGAACCAGGATGGAGGCATGGCCTCCATCTCTGGCTCTCCAGAGATCATCGGTCAATGCGACCAAAGCGGTTTCTGTGCTGTAACCAGGTCTGAAGCCCGACTGGAAGGGGTCAAGGTAACTTGCTTCCTCCAAGGACCGTTGAAGCTGGAAGGCCACCATATATTCCTTTGGCAAGGTCCATCAAGGGCTAATAGGAGTTTAATGAGAACCTGCTGAATACCACCTCTCCCTCTCTCCCCCCCTCTCTCTTTCTATCCATCCATCCATCCATCCATCCATCCATCCCTCTATTGATTTATCTTATATCTCAATCTATCAACCAATCATTTATCACCTATATATCTCTAACTCATCAATCAACCATTTATTCTCTCTATATATATATGTATATATCTGTCATTAATCAATCATTTATTCCATCCATCCATCCATCCATCCATCCATCCTAGAAACATTGTACACATTGTAATCACACCTTCTGCTTCAGAGATAAGTGAAACGAGGAATCCGAAGCTCCATTTCATTTAATTGTATGTTATACCCATGCCTATGCTTCTTGTTTCAATTGTTCCTATTACTACCCAGAATGTTAATGGTTGAAGTTATTTATACATACTGTAAATGAATTGTTTATTGATTGATTACATGCCATCGTGCCAGGGTCAACTCTTAGGGACCACACATGAGCAGTTTTCCCTTGGAAAACGAAGCCAATCAATCCACAGCTTGCATTCAGTTCTGGAGCCAGCCAGCACTCCTTCATCCAAGCCCCTGCAATCTCCTTGAAGCTATTTAAAGACTTCACCTAATACCTTAAGAGGATTTCCTACAGACACATAGACTTCTAAATGCACAACTACGACTACAAGGGCAAGCTGCAGTCACATATCCTAATGAAGGTCCTAATTTTCCTTAGAACTGTGATGGCGAACCTATGGCGTGTGTGCCAGAGGTGGCACGCAGAGCCCTCTCTGTGGGCATGTGCACCATCGCCAGCAACTCTTCCAGGTTCCGTTGCACGCATGTGCACCGGCCAGCTGCTCTCTTCTCGGTTTGGGCATGCGCATGCCAGAATCTGATAGAGAACAGTTTTCTGGCATGCACATACACACCGGCCAGCTGCCCTCTTCCAGGTTCTGGAGCTCCGCTGCGTGCACATGCTCCAGTTTCAGCACTCAGTGCAGAAAAGATTAGCCGTCACTGCCTTACAGGGAAAATTCTCTCTTCTTTCATCATTCATCGAGATCATCATTTCACATCAAATCCCTTTCTGAAATGACATACAGAAACTATTTGTTTAGGAACTCTGTAATGTATACTCCAGAGGTGGGTTCCTACCAGTTCGCACCTATTCGGTAGAACCGGTTCATCAAATCTACCGAACCGGTTAGAAGAGGTTCCACCAGTGGACCCGGAAAGCAGGCCACACCTACAGAAGAGCTTCCAAATTTTTTTGAAACCCACCACTGGTCCTTGGATATGATTATTCTACACTATCATGCTCATATTTATAAAACTCAGTGCCTCTGTGAAAGGTAAGGATGACTACTGCGTTTGTGGTGCAATCGGAACATTGCGTGTGTTGAAGTTGTTTTAACGCAAACCAAAGATGCCTTTTAAAAAACAAGTTTACATCATATTCTTATGCATGCCAGGGCTGTGTGTGAGGTAATTTAAGGTGGTTCTGACAAGTGTTGTCGGCATCTTCATATCCGGTTACATGGGCGGCAAGCCACTCCCATCCGGTCACATGGGTGGCAAGCCACTCCCACAAAGGAGGCCACACCCACAGAGTAGGTTCGAACAATTTTTGAAACCCACCACTGGTATACTCTCTTGTGTTCCCATCATGGAGGAGTCCATGGAGTCCATGCGAAGGAGCATGATGTGATATATGTTTTTAGTGTGGTCGCAAATTCTCATTCTGATAAAGAAGCAAACAGATGTTGCAAAAGCAATGTCCCACCGCTGCCACAGAAGCAAGCTTTCCTTGTGCTATTGTTTCAGTCTTGTACTGTAGCTCAGAGATTCTTGTTTTTTACTTGATTGTTTTCACCCCTGATTGCCGGAAATGGGGTCTGATACTAGAATTAGATATTATGATACAATTATCTAAGTTGATAGCAAAAGCATTTAGATTTATACACCGCTTCATAGGGCTTTCAGCCCTCTCTAAGCAGTTTACAAAGTCAGCATATTGCCGCAAACAATCTGGGTCCTCATTTTACCCACCTTGGAAAAATGGAAGGCTGAGTGAACCTTGACCTGGTGGGATTTGATCTGCCAAACTGCTGGTAGCTGGTGATCAGCAGAAGTAGCTTGCAGTACTGCACTCTAAGCACTGCACCACCGCAGCTCATCCCAATCCTTTTGACCTCTAGAAAGGGCTTTAAAAGACAGCTGTTCTCCCAAGTGTTAGGATCTGGGTAAGGACTTCCCCATTGGGACTAAGTATGAATGTAAACTAAGTCGCCTGTTATTGATGAATTAAAGTCTACTGTCAGTGGGCAGCTAATAAATATAAATAAATTATTATTGCTTGTTGCACAATCAGCCAGATGTTCAGACTGGATTTGGCATTTTTATCTATCTATTAAATCCCTTCCAAGGACCTGGGATGGGCTATTACAGATATTGTTACAGGATGTAGGCTGTTCCAAGTAAAGCTGCCTTTTGCAATTGATTGATGGTGAATTTGTCAATGCCAATGGTATTCAAGTGGTGCTCCAGTTGTTTTGAGATTGCACCCAAGGCACCTATTACAATCGGTACTACCTTTGCTTGCTTTTGCCACAGCTGTTCTATTTCTCTTTGCAGATCTTTGTATTTTGTTATTGTCTCCAGTTCAGAACAGAATAACAAGAGTTGGAAGGGACCCTGGAGGTCTTCTAGTCCTACTCTTCTATTCCGCCATTGTGCAACCCCACTAGCCTGACCCTTTTGTTTTTTTTTTAAACTATTGTTAAATCTGGGGCGTGATTGTTGTTAACTGCTGATAATTGTTTTTGCCTTCTTTCTTGTTTCTGGTTTTCATTGTTTGAGTTGGGGAACCATGTAATTGTTTCATTGTTTGAGTTGGGGAACCATGTAATTTTTTAAAATAAATAACACAAATAAATAAGATAATGATCCTTGTAATGTTATTTTGATATCACTGTGGCTCGTAACAAACATTTATGGAAGAAGGTAAAATAACTGATTTGCATTACAATCCGTTTTCTGTGCCACCACTGGCCCAATTCTATATTCGATCTGGCATAGAACATCCAAAGAGTTGGATGCAGAGCTGCTCAAAAGGTTGCTTCAAAATTATTAAAGAGCTAAGCTTTAACTGTTTTTAATTCATCCATTAATTACTTTTAAATTGAATCAAATCTATACATCTCAGTAACCAAAAAAAAAAGTTACGTGTCTCTATACCTTTTTGTATACCTGAAAATGGAGATGATGTGTTATTTTTCAGGAAGAACTTTTATATCACTTTACAGAAATCAGTCCCCCAGGTATTTATCTTTTCCTTTTTCATTCTGCCTCTCTTATTTTCCACTGTATAAAACAACTGTAAAAGGCACAGGATACCTATCAGAAGAGACAGACCCACAACCTGGGGCAATTTTTTCCCCCACGTGATGATTGCTCCTTGCTGCTGTGACAAGAAACACCAAGGCTAAAGGTAAAGGCTTCCCTCGCACTTATGTGCTAGTTGATCCTGACTCTAGGGGGCGGTGCTCATCTTCGTTTCAAAGCTGAAGAGGCAGCGCTGTCTGAAGGCGTCTCTGTGGTCATGTGGCTGGCATGACTAAGTGCTGAAGTCGCGTGACCTGACAAATGCGCGCACGACAAAAGCGTGCTGATAAAACTGTGATGTGAAAACTGTGATGTCATCAATGCACCCACAACAGCGCACCGACAACAGTGCACCGACAACAGCGTGCTGACAGAAGCGCAATTTAAGTTAAGTAAGGGTTAGGGTCAGGGTTAGGGTTAGGGTTAGGTTTAGGGTTAGGGTTAGGTTCAGGGTTAGGATTAGGATTAGGATTAGGATTAGGATTAGGATTAGGGTTAGGGTTAGGGTTAGGGTTAGGGTTAGGGTTAGGGTTAGGGTTAGGTTAGGTTAGGTTTAGAGCGCGCTTCTGTCAGCGCGCTGTTGTCGGTGTGCTTCTGTGCTCATTCGTCGGCGCAGTTTAGAACTCACAGTTTTGTGGCCACGGTTTCGTCGGGCGCCCTTTTGTCGGTGAACCCCAAAGTCGCACAGAACGCTGTTACCATCCCACTAAAGTGGTCTCCATTTTTCTACTTGCATTTTTACATGCTTTCGAACTGCTAGGTTGGCAGAAGCTGGGACAAGTAACGGGAGCTCACTCCTTTACGCGGCGCTAGGCATTCAAACTGCCAACGTTTCTGATTGACAAGCTCTGTGTCTTAGCCACTGTGCCACCGCATCCCCTTTAGTCACGCCAAGGCTATGGAAGTATAAAATCTCTTGTTTATGCTAGAAAGTCAGTATTTTCAGTGGCCAACCCAAACCGATGCTTTATGTCCCACTGATTTAATATAACAGATAAATCTTGACTATGGCAGCACTGCGGCTATTGATTGGCCATAAGAAGGGAATGTGGTTGATTAACTCATTTCCTTGGGACATTCAAATCATGGGTGCATACTAAGTTTGGGAAGGAGAGAAGACATCATTTTAGAGATGTTATTATACATTTGTGGAAAACCTTGCAGGAAAAGGGACTAAGCCACTGACTTACAAAGGCTTGATTTTTAGTGCTGTTAATATCCTCCAGCTACGTATCTTGGTGATACAGGCTTAAGCATGGAGTGTGACACCAGATACTTGCTAGAACATGTGCAGAAGTACTTTTATCTCTCCTGTTTTAGAAGTTTGTTGTCAAGTAGAGAAGGGATTAGTTTCACATATCAAAAACAGATGTGGCTAAGAGCAAAGTCTGAGATTTAAATTCCTTCCCCCTTCCCCCCCCCCCTCCCCTCCATTTGAAATGCACCTCTAATAAAAGAATCAGGGTGAAGCATTTCAAGCAATATCCAATCTTGCATCGCTGTGTCATAGCCAAGACTCTCCTTCTGCAGACACCCAAATGGGAAGCTGATCATTCCTTCCACCCCAATGAAAAAAAAAGGGGGTTAGAAGGCAGCCGGCTGGAGAGCAACAATGCTGAACTTTCAACAGGGGAAGCATCTATAAAACATTTCCTGCAGCCCAATGTTTTCAAGCATCAGCTGATCCTTTCCTAGTTCCTACTTGACACCAATTAATCTCTCTTCTTCAGCTTATTATCCCCTGAGGCCTTCCTGATACGCTTCCCCTTGATATCCCAAGCAGAGGTGGAGGGCAGAGAAACCACTGGGTGATTCAAGTGTACTTTTCAAGTCCCACTTTTGCGCTTCATCCTCTAGCATTTCCTTTCTCTCACCACCCCACCGCTTTTATAATTGGCCAGCCCCCTATTTCCACAGCATCATTTCGTTGTTTTTTCTCTTCTTGTCTGCCCGTCTGAAATCAAAGACGGTCTGGTGCTGACAGAGTGGGCGGGATGCCACCCTACCACTGCCTGTCACTTTGGCCAGCAGCCAATTCTTCTTCCCTGCACCGATGCTTGACAATAATACTGCAAACGAATGGAGCTAGGGCTTAAAATCGATACAGCCTCCTCAATCCCAAGTCTTTTTTTAAAAAAAACAATAAAAAGATTGATGCTCGCTCTCTTCAGTCTGTAATGCCTCATCATTTCTTGCTTTGCCCCAGAGCTTAAGAATACACGAGATTCCTTGTTTTCTTTTTTTCATCCTCCCTTCCTTATATTTTGGGTTGGGTTTTTTTTTTTCATTTTTGTGAGGAGGAGAGTTGTGCCTCAGTGTTGAATCTTACCAACTGCCTGGACAAGTCCCTAGAGTTTTCTTGGTAAGATTTTTAGCAATAGCAATAGCAGTTAGACTTATATACCGCTTCATAGGGCTTTCAGCCCTCTCTAAGCGGTTTACAGAGTCAGCATATTGCCCCCAACAACAATCCAGCTCCTCATTTTACCCACCTCGGAAGGATGGAAGGCTGAGTCAACCTTGAGCCGGTGAGATTTGAACAGCTGAACTGCAGAACTGCAGTCAGCTGAAGTAGCCTGCTTTTACCCCACCACTGGGGTAAACCACTTTTGGAAGTGGTTTACCCCAGTGGTGGGATTTAAAAAAATTTTTACTACCTGTTCTGTGGGCGTGGCTTTGTGGGCATGGCGTGGCTTTCTGGGCGTGGCTTTGTGGGTGTGGCAGGGGAAGGATAGTGCAAAATCCCCATTCCCTCCCCACCCTACTAACCTGCTTTCCAGCTCTGTTCTCCTGTTCAGGGCAACAAAAGAAGATCAGCTGGGAGGCAGCAGGGGCGTGGCCAGCCTATTTGCCAGTTCTCCGAACTACTCAAGATTTCCGGTTCTCCAGAACCTGTCAGAATTGGTTGAATACCACCTCTGGTTTACCCTTATCTGCTTCCTAGCATTCAGATGAAGAACTGGCCCAAGGTCTCTTAGCTGGCTTTGTGCCTATGACTCAGACTCACAGTCTCCCAGTTTCGAACCTGATGTCTTAACCATTACACCAAACTAGTTCTCTATATGTAGGTAGCAACCCCAAAACCTATGCAGTTTCCTGAGCAATTCATAGCTGAAATGTAACAACAAAAAATGGCTAATAAAATTCTAAGTACCATTTCTTACACAGGTAAATATATTAAAGTAGAAAAGCCTAGCAGAGAAAAAACAACTCACTTAAAAGCTCTGGCTCAGGGAATAAAATTGAGTTCACCTGGCATAAATAAGACAATAAATATGGAGTCCTTTGAAAAACCTATCCCTCACTAGAGGTGTCATCTAAGCACTGTGGAGGCTTTTTTGCACAAACCATTTGAAATATCACTCTGCCTTCCTTTGACAGTTTGAGTTGATAGAACTAAAAGAAAAGCAAAATTTTGTTTTCTTTATTTCCTACATCTCATTGGGTGTGCTGTGCCGCGTTCAGATGGGAGAGTTATACCAATGGAAGCAAAGGCAAGCCAAACTGTTCATCAAAACGGGAATAAATAATATTCGTGTCAACAGCAAAGCAAATACTGCCAATATTGTACTAACACCATCCTCTTTATCATTTTGGCTTTTATCCTATTGATCCCCCTTGAGCAGTGGTGAAATTCAAAACTTTTTACTACCGGTTCTGTGAGCGTGGCTTGATGGACGTGGCAGGGGAAGGATAGAGCCGAGGTGGCGCAGTGGTTAAATGCAGCACTGCAGGCTACTTCAGCTGACTGCAGTTCTGCAGTTCGGCTGTTCAAATCCCACCAGGCTCAAGGTTGACTCAGCCTTCCATCCTTCTGAGGTGGGTAAAATGAGGACCCGGATTGTTGTTGGGGGCGATATGCTGACTCTGTAAACCGCTTAGAGAGGGCTGAAAGCCCTATGAAGCGGTATATAAGTCTAACTGCTATTGCTATTGCTATTGCTATATTGCAAAATCTCCATTCCCTCCCCACTCTGGAGCCAACCGGAGGTAGCATTTGCCGGTTCTCTGAACTACTCAAAATTTCCGCTACCAGTTCTCCAGAACCTGCTGAATTTCAGCCCTGCCCTTGAGGCATATCAGGGATCTGGGAGTCGCTTATACAGCTGTGGATTGTTTACCACCAATTTATGTGGACTTATCTGAATGTTGTATCTCCCTTCTAATCCACGGGAGGTGAAATGATTCCAAGAGAGCAGTATTGGGCAGATCACTCATCTTCAAAACCCACGGTGAGAAAATTCTTTGAAAGAGGATGAATACTTTTTAAAAAACGTTGCACCAAAAAGGGAGATAGCCTTGAAAATAAAAGCATACAGAATGGAAATTTATTTTAAAATTTTCCGCTCCAACCAGAAAATTGGAGTTGGCCATCCAGGGGAAAACTGCTTATTGTCCCACATTTCCAAGAGTTTGCAAGGGTGTGAAACTAGACTGTGTTGGTTTTCTTTGCAAGAACAAAACCGCGCTCAACTAAACCGCGCCCGATTAAACCGCGTCGCTGACGTCATCAACAGGGCGACAACAGCCAGCGCAGAGAAAGAAGGGCGCTTTAAATAGCGCTTTGAAAGCAAGCCGATTCAACTTAAGGTAAGGGTTAGGTTTAGGGTTAGGTTTAGGGTTAGGTTTAGGGTTAGGTTTAGGGTTAGGTTAAGGTTTAGGGTTAGGTTTAGGTTTAGGTTTAGGGTTAGGTTTAGGGTTAGGGTTAGGGTTAGGGTTAGGGTTAGGGTTAGGGTTAGGGTTAGGGTTAGGGTTAGGGTTAGGGTTAGGGTTAGGTTAAGGGTTAGGATTAGGTTTAGGGTTAGGTTAAGGGTTAGGGTTAGGGTTAGGTTAAGGGTTAGGGTTAGGGTTAGGGTTAGGGTTAGGGTTAGGGTTAGGGTTAGGGTTAGGGTTAGGGTTAGGGTTAGGGTTAGGGTTAGGGTTAGGGTTAGGGTTAAGGTTAGGTTAAGGGTTAGGTTTAGGATTAGGTTTAGGATTAGGATTAGATTTAGGGGAGATAGGCTTAGGTTTAGGGGTTAATTTTAGGTTTAGGGTTTACAGCGTGCTTCTGTCTCCGTGCTGTTGTCGCCCTGTTGATGACATCAGCGACACGGTTTAGTCAGGCGCGGTTTAGTCGAGCGCGGTTTTGTGGTGGAACCGATTGAGACCGCTGGGAGCTCCGGCTCTTTGAAAAAATGTTACTAGCCGGATTATTTGGGAAGGATTTTCCTTAAATTTAGATTTAAAGCCGTTGTGTCCTTTCTTTTTCCTTCCTTATTTTGATGGTTTGATTTTTATGGTTTTATCTTTGAGATTTTATATACTGTTACATTTATTATGAATGGGATTGTTTTTAAACTGACCACGGCTGTTTAAATTTTTGGTTAAATATTACCTGCACATCTATTTTCTCTGAAGCTGCATTCACAGAGCTAAAACTACATTTCCATTTTCAAGGACAATATAAAAATGATAGAAGATTGGTCACAGTCCTACCCTCAATAATCAAAATTGTGGGGTGGGTTGTCCCAGTATTAGAACTGTAGTGTCCTCAGGAAGACTTCTTCTGTCTGCAATCACAATCCCTATTGTTATTTTCATGCATTTTCTCTTTCATGCATTTTCTCCACCCATCCATCATACCATAGACCAACACCACACACGACACAGTATGTCTGTCAACATATTGTTCATGTGCTCAGCCACAACTCCCCCAAATTTTCCACAAGCGTGGTGGGATTCAGCCAGTTTGCACCACTTCGGGAGAACCGGTTGTTAACTTTCTGAGCAGTTTGGTGAACTGGTTATTGGAAGAAATCATTAGGGCAGAGAACCGGTTGTTAAATTATTTGAATCCCACCCCTGCTTATATATGGAATGGAATGGAATGGAATGGAATGGAATGGAATGGAATGGAATGGAATGGAACGGAACAGAACAGAACAGAACAGAGTAAATTAAATTAAATTAAGAAACAAATACAGATATAATAGGTTTGGAATTTTAATGGATTAAAAAATTAAAAAAAGAAACTAAAATAGACTAGAAGAGTGACCTACTAAGACAAATAGTATGTATTTTGATCATCTTGTCCCCTAGACCCAAATTTATTATCAGTTGTATTCTATAAAACCATGCCTTCTCCAAAGAGCTATAAGAATGTGAAAGTGCAGAGTGCAATCCATTATAATGTCTAGCAAATAAATAGGAATTCAGCAAGAGTCAACACGGCTCAAATATAAAAAGAAAACTCACAGCCCACTTCTCAGCATAGTATGAGCCTAGATTTTTCCCAGCTTCCCATTTAGTAAGATACGTTTTCATCACATGCCATCAATTAAGGGTTGTGTAAGTCATCCCTTCTCTCATTTTGAAGGCAATGTTTATACTACTATATGCATATTTACCAATGCCCCTATTCATTTGATGCTTCACTAATTACAAAAATAGTGCTTTGTGAATTTGAAAAAAAACCTACACTTTGATGCTTTATTAATTTTTTTAAAAAAACTTGATCCAAGATTTTCTGATCATGGTTCTCCACAATCTCTTTCTGATACAAATTCTAGAAGATTACATGCAAGGATTTATTCAGATTAGCTCCAAATTGTGTCCTAGCTTGATTAGATGTGAACAAGAAAAAAGAAAAGAAAAAAAAAAACCCTATCAGCAAACATTGCACTGAAGAAGCAATCTAAAAGGAAAAAAGGAAATATTAAACGGTCCCATATAATGGAATGTATCTATGGATTACATAGTTTGGATAGATTATTCAACTGCTTTTCAATAAAGAGAATTTATCAAGTGCAAAGAATCAGGACATTCCATTAGATTGCAGCATAGAAGATTTCTTCAAGTTATACACAAATATCTAGTCAACTAATTGCAAGTACTAAATTGGCGCTAAATAAAGGTCAAAGCAATTGAGGGGGATGACTTGACTTGGATTGTTTGTGGCAACGTAAGAATTCTAAACTGATGATACATTTAACTTTGCCCTCAACTCTGCCTACTCCTTCCGTACAGAACTGCAGAGAAAGGCTTTACCCTATAAAACATGTTATAACATATGGGCTACTGTTTAGCCAAATGTTCCTGTATGTTTGGTTTTCAGTACAGTTTCTCATCTGAAAATGGTCCCAAAAGTACATAAATGGAATAACACCATGTAGAATATATCATCCACGGAAATTTATGGACAGTCTTCCAGAATACAATCTGTAGTATAGGTTCCTGTTGTGGCCCAGCAGGAGCCGTTGGAGCTGCTACCAGACTCCGACAGCGAGAGGCCCTATGAGTCGGTTCTGGAGGATGTGGAGGATTTTGGACAGGGTTCCGACTCTGAGCAGGGCACAGAGAGGCTGGTTGGTGCCTGAGGCCTGGAGCAGCGGTGAGCCAAAGGGAGCATGTTCCCGAAGTCAAGCCTTGGAGCAGTGGGGAGGAGACAAGGGAGTGTGATCCTGACATCATGCATTGGAGCAGTGGGGAGGAGACAAGGGAGTTGGTCCTGGATGCCCGGCAACGGAGGGCTAATAGGTGTAAAGAAAGTTACGCAGTTACAGGAGATAATTGAACTCAGCTGGTGGTAATTAGGCTCCTCTCAAGACTATAAAAGGAATGACTTTCCACACGCTCATCGCAGGAATCAACGTATTTACTAGAGCTGGAGAAGCTATCATGGCTAGCTTGGCAGGCTGGATTGCTGCCAAGGTTAGTCTGTGCTGGATTGCTGCCAAGGTCTAATCTGTGTGTCAATAAATCCTTGAAGTATCTTTGTCTCGGTGTGCTTTGGTGTATGAAGGGGGGGGGTCAGAACAGGTTCCTGTGTAATGTCTCCTGATTGGTGCAAAAAGAACAAAGGGCGTGACTAGCATGCATACAATTACAATGGCCACAAGCCATTGGAAGATATGGTTCAGGAGTTGAGTGGTTAAGGGCAGTGTTTATTATGATTATTTTATTTGCAAGACTTGTTCATGATGGAGAGGTTGAGACTGTTTTATGCCGTGGACCCTTTTGATATAAAACACTGCTTTAGTGACAGGTTCTTTATTTCATGCAACAAACACTGGTTTAGAACTGTGATTTCACACCAGACTGTACACCTTGCAAGGGCTTTTGATGTTTTATACCAATTACCGGTTTAGCTGCAGAGATTTACGCTTTTCATACAGTCAAACGCTTTAATTCACAGCGGCTTTGATTTCGCACAGCAAAAACCAGTTCAGATGTGGCAGAGACTTTCAATTGCAGACTCAGCTCCAGCGTGAATGATAATTTCTGGGGGAAATGGCCCAGAGAACTAAACTCATTTAATAAGCCATTCCTAATTTCATTCTGGAAGGAGACCATCTAAAAATAACCACAAACAAACAGGCATATAAATATATAAACCACCTGCTCTGCAGAGGTTCTTCCTTTTTTCAAAAGTTGGGCTATTGGGAGGTGAAGTAACATGTAGCTTGACCTTTAGCAAGACGGATGACTGAAGAGGGCTGTTGTTTTTCAAGGATAAAAAGCCAATCTTCTAAATTATAGAGGTAGCAGTTAAACCGAAAGCATTTTCCATCTGGAAGAGGCGAGACCTTATTCTTAGAACTGGATCTGTTTTCCTCGCTCAGTTTGAAAACAAAGTCCTCATTTGCAACTCAACTGTACAGAGAGAGAGACTCGGGAGCAAGCAGGAAAATCTGAATTTGACCCACAGCCAATACGGCACACGCAAAGAGAGTTCAGGGCAGCAGCTGATGTTTTGTTCCACTCCACCGCCAGTGTGAACACAAGAAGCAGCCTCAGAGAAGCGGGATTTTTTTTTCCCCCTTTCTCTTTCTTTTCTGACTGAATCTCTGGTTTCTTTCCAACTGGGTTTTCCCACACCTTTTGTGTCCGGGACTCAAATAAACAAAGAATGAATGAAGAGCATTGGTTCTCTTTGTCTCTCCCCACCCCCCCATTTCTGAGGAAGAATAACGTTGAAGCCTCATCTATTAAGGCGAATTCTACTCATGTCTTCTGATCAAAGTTTCTAATACAATAGGACTCCAAGTGTTTGTTCCTTGTATATCTCTGCTTCTGTGCTTTCAAGATGTATTTTTTGCTCTTAAATATGTTTTATTTCCATTTCATTTCGTACAGTCACATATATACTGTGCATAACTGGGGCATATAACATTGAACAATAAACGCAGCCCTCCCTCTTGTCAACAATACCCCCCAAAATACAAACCCAATATACCACTTCGACCCTCCATACACCCTTTCTTTCGCCCCCCCCTCCAACTTTCCTTTCTTCCCTCCAACATTCCCCTCTACCCTACTTCCCCTCCCCCTCTATCACTCCTCTCTCCCAATACACTCCCTCCCTTCCTTCTCACTCTCCCTCCAATCCTCTCTCCCACCCTCTCTACCCCTCTTTCTTCTTTCCCTCTACTCCTCCCTTCGGTGTATTTCTACTATCTATCAATATATTCAGCTTGTCCTATTTTTACACTAAAATTAAAGAGCAACAGTATACCAGTGCAATCATGTTACTTCAAGATGTATTTTTTGTTGCTGTTTCTATCCTGTTCTTTTTTTTAAATTTCTCTTATCTTCTCCATCAAAAACATGCTTCCGTGGGCTGTCTTCAGCTTCCTTTAAGAGGCACAGATTGCCAGCAAAATGCATAAAACTAAGAACCATTTTGGATTAAAACAGAGCTCGAGTCCACATTCTAGCATTATAATTTATTTTGGGGATTGATAATTAAACGCAATAGCTTTTTCCCAAATTTGTTCCATTTGGGAGGTCTTCCCCAAAGTTAGCAAGATTAATTATCATCCTTTCACTTGCTTTTACTTAATGAGTTTGATCAACAAAACCCAAAACCAAAAGTATTTGCTTAAAGATTAACTTGTCTATTGTTGGAGATACTTTCATGAGGTAACCAGGGTATCTTACTCTTTCACTTTTAATGACTTCTATGTCATTAGAAGAAGAACAATGCTTAAGTATATCATTCTTATTGTTATGGAATCAATTCCTCCCTTTCAAAGAATCAGTTCAAGAGTATTCCTTCTAAAGCAGACCTCAAGGAGTAGCTACCATATAACCCACGTATAAGGACTGGACCCAGAGAAATCCACATTTGATTTCATCTACATGCTGGGTGATTTAGAGACAGACACATTTTCTGCACCCAAACTATCTTAAAGGGCAGTTGTTATGGGAAAATCAGGAAAAGGGAGTACTATATAGATAATAGAATAGTTTAGTTTAGTTTAGTTTATACTTTATTTGTATGCCGCCCTTTTCCCTGGGGGGACTCAGGGCAGCTCACAATTGAAGGGAGGGGAAAGATAGACAAGTTACAAACATAGAAACCATACACCATTAAAAACACAACAGTCATACCATTCGAGTGGGGTTACAAGTCTTTAGCCCCAGGCCTGTTGGAACAGCCAGCTTTTAAGGGCTATGCGGAAGGCCTGGAGGGTGGTGAGGGTACGGATCTCCACGGGGAGTTCATTCCAGAGGGTCGGAGCAGCCACCGAGAAGGCTCTCCTCCGGGTAGTTGCCAGACGATATTGGCCGGCTGATGGAATTCGGAGGAGGCCTAATCTATGGGATCTTATTGGTCTAGAGGAGGTAATTGTCTATAAGAATAGAATAGAATAGAATAGAATAGAATAGAATAGAATAGAGTTGGAAGGGACCTTGGAGGTCTTCTAATCCAACCTCCTGCTTAATCTTACACGACTTCAGACAAATGGCAATCCAACATCTTCTTAAAGACTTCCAATGTTGGGGCATTCACAACTTCTGGAGGCAAGCTGTTCCAATGATTAATTGTTCTGTCAGGAAATTTCTCCTCAGTTCTAGGTTGCTTCTGTCCTTGATTAGTTTCCACCCATTACTTCTTGTTCTACCCTCAGATGCCTTGGAGGATAGTTTGACTCCCTCTTCTTTGTGGCAGCCCCCGACATATTGGAACACTGCTATCATGTCTCCCCTAGTCCTTCTTTTCATTAAACTAGACATATCCAGTTCCTGAACACTTTACCTTGAGCACTTCGACTACTAGATAAATGGAAGTTTACTACTAAGGCTCTCTTCTGCCGGCTGAAGGAAAGACCTAGAGATGTGGACTTTTCCTGACAGAGCAACGACGTAACATGTTTTATCACATGCATAATTCCATTGCCATTGTCCCAGAAGTTAAAACAATTAATTAATTCAGTTCCATTCAGATTCACAACAAAAGATTCTGGATTTTTACATTTTATTTCACCTACAATTATTGAGACAGATAAGAGCTTGTGAGAGATTTAAGATCTGGGCTAATGTTCAAAAAGGTGTGTCACTCATGCATCTAACGAAACAGTTCAACGAATTGAAACAGTCCAACTTATAACCAACATAACCATCAGTTGTGCTATTTCTGTAAGTGAATTAGACTTGCAGATTAGGCACTGTGCTGATGTGTTGTTGTTTTTTTGAAAGGAAAGAATGAGAATCCCTTTGACTTGTAACTCTTTCCTGCTGCCAATTACCTCCAACAGACCTATTAGATCCCACATATTAGGCCGCCTCCGAATTCCATCTACTGGCCAATGCCGATTGGCTACTATCCGGAGGAGGGCCTTCTCTGTGGCTGCTCTGGCCCTCTGGAACAAGCTCCCCGTGGATATTTGGACCCTCACCACCCTTCAGGCTTTCCGCAAAGCCCTTAAAACCTGGTTGTTCCGACAGGCCTGGGGCTGACAAGTTCCCCGCCCCCGCTCGAATTGTGTGGTTGTTGAGTGTTTTTTAAATTGCTGTAGTTGTTTGTCCGTTGTTTTTCCTCCTGTTTGTAACCCCCCCCCCCTTTTACTTTGGTTTGTGAGCCGCCCTGAGTCCCTCTCGGAATAGGGCGGCATAGAAATGCAATAAATCAAATTAAATCAAATCCTCTCAACCAAACATCAGCACAGAGCCTAATCTGCCAATCTAACTCACATAAATAGCACAACTGATGGTTATAACCAGGGGTGGGTTTCTCGCCCCGTTCCAACCGGTTCGGTGGCGTCCTTGCGCGCGCGCGCGGCGCACGCATGCACGTGCGCGGCGCACGCATGCGTACTAGCGTCTGTGCGATGCTCCAGCTGCTCCTGGAGGATCACGCAGGCGCTGTATGCGTCCTGTGCATGCGTGGAAGCGCAGAATTTGGCAAAACCGGGTAAGGAGCGGGCGCGCGGGGGAGCGTGGGCGCGGGGGGGGCCTTCGCCATTCCCGGAAGTTACTTACTTCCGGGTTCGGTGACCAACCGGATCGCAGTGACCGCCATGAACCGGTTGAAACCCACCCCTGGTTATAACTATAAGATGGACTGTAATGAAGTGAAGGGATATCCATGAGATGAAGCACTTCATTAAATCAAATTGTCCACTATCCACCAGCCTGAATAGATTATCTGTGTAATTAGATACCAGGGGTGGTTGAATCCCAGCATGCATTGCACTAGGTCTGTTGTTGACTTCTTCAATTCAGTCTTGTTCCTCCATGCTGTTATCACTCATCTCAAGATCTTCAGAGAACTGATCCCAGCAGCGGTGAATCCGGTATGTAAACCTCTCTTGAGTTAAAGGGTGAACATTTTTCATCTAAACTTTTCATATTCACCTCCTAAACCTCAGTTGTTGGCGCTTCAGCATTAAAGAGGAGATATAGTACACCATGCCTAAAGCAGTGGCAGGACATCAATCTTACCTGTGATATGACTTTTAAGGGGGTAATTATTGTCTATAAAAATATTCCACATGTCTGCAGGCAACCTGTCTATCTATCTTTTGTTGACCGTCGTTCCCTGAGTGAACATGAAAGAGGTAGCCCTGAAAAGGTTAAACACAGGGGAAACTATTATGCTCAATCTTCTTAAGAGTTCTTGTCATAAACAAAGGAATGCCTCAATTTCACCTTTCATTCATATTTGTTTCTTGATTCCATCTTGTTTATTTTTTAAAAGGGGGGATGATGCTATATGGCAGCAGTCCAGTGGTGGGATTCAGCCAGTTCGCACCTATTCGGGAGAACCGGTTGGTAACTTTCTAAGCAGTTCAGAGAACCGGTTGTTGGAAGAAATCTTATTTTGTTTTTTCCCACTTTACAGGGCTAATCCTGTAAGGAAGCCAGGAAGGAAACATTCTGGTGTTGTTTCTAGCCTAATCTTTATTGCCCTGCTGACAGAAACTGCCTCTCCAGTTAACCCTTATTACCTTTGTAACAACTAAGGCGAAGTGCCCATCGACCTGAGTGACATTAACTTGGCCACGCCCACATGATCACATGACCACTGAGCACCGCCTACCAAGCTGATCATTAGGGCAGAGAACTGGTTGATAAATTATTTGAATCCCACCACTGCAGCAGTCCCCCAATTTTCCACCTTGGCAGCTGGTCCAGAGAGAGGATGTGTGAATGGCAGGTGTATATATGCAGTTCCATTTGTGCATGCACATTCTCCACGGGAGTGAATGGAGCTTTGCGCACAAGCAGAGGGTGCTTGCACTCGTGCGTGAAGCTCCACTCATGCAAGCAGAGAGTGCTAGCATGCAAAGTTCCATTCGTGCAAATGGAGTTACACATGGATGCATGTGCCCTCTGCTCACACAAATGGAGCTTTGTGTTCAGGGTATGCTTATGTTCTGGGACATTCCTATCCTTAAAACTCTATGATACTTCAAATGGATTTCCTCACACTGTGATTTGATCCACCTGATGTCAAACTTTAAAAATACTGCTGGGAAACAAAGTAGTTCCCGCCCTTGAGCAACAGACCATTAGGTGAATAATATGTTTACACACTGGGGAAAAAACATTTGTCCTTTAATTCTTGTTTTTCTTTACTCCCTTTTGTTTAAACTCCCAGATCAGCTACTCCTACGAATCCTTTTTCCCACTTCTTCAGCTGAGTGACCACACTCTAAACATATCATGGCACACCATAAACTGTTTAAATTAATCTTCTGGGGGGTGGGTGGAGAGAAGGTTGCACCTTCTGTGCTACTTTAACCACACACCCTTCTCACACTGGGAAGTTTGAATATGGAAGTATCAGACTCACTCTGTGACAAATTACTTTCTTTTCAATGAAAAATGGATTCACTGATATATATCCATGTGGAGTTACGGGATTTTTTTTTATAGGTTCATAGATGGGTCTGACTTAAACATTAATTGTAACAATTTCCAGTTAGGCTATTATTTATAGTTATGACAAATTCTTGAAAATCATCACTGATTTATACAACTCACTATATTTCAATTTTGGGAAGAAAATCCATTAATACTAAGCCAGTGTCTTAAATTCCAAGATTAATTGGAAAAAGGTAAATATTCCTTTGGCTCACCCTTGGTTCCTGGGCATTATCCATTCCATTTGAGGTATTCTTGTGTTTCCTTGGCCACAGTCTGAATAGTTTCCTATCTGTTAATCAGAATATAATAATACTATGTTCCATACTGTGCTACACTGCCCTGCACTGCAGTGCAATAATATAGAATAATAATATACAATTAATTCCAACCTCACCATTTAGCCAATAATCAGGGCAAAATTCTGTAAATGTGATGACATAACTCCTTTTCAGAGAAATACAATGTTGCAAGACTTCTAGAGCAGTGTTTCTCAACCTTGGCGACTTTAAGTCCTGTGGACTTCAACTCCCAGAATCCCCCAGGCAGCACAGCTGGCTGGAGAATTCTTGGAGTTGAAGTCCACAGGACTTAAAGTCGCCAAGGATGAGAAACACTGTTCTAGAGTGTCTATGGAGATTCTCATCATCTAGGTCAGTGGTAGCGTGACCCGTCAAAACCGCACTCGACTAAGCCGCGCCCGATTAAACTGCGTCGCTGACGTCATCAACAGGGCGACAACAGCCAGCGCGGAGAAAGAAGGGCGCTTTAAATAACGCTTTGAAAGCAAGCCGATTCAACTTAAGGTAAGGGTTAGGTTTAGGGTTAGGTTTAGGTTTAGGGTTAGGTTAAGGGTTAGGGTTAGGTTTAGGGTTATGTTAAGGGTTAGGGTTAGATTTAGGGTTAGGTTAAGGGTTAGGATTAGGTTTAGGGTTAGGTTTAGGGTTAGGTTTAGGGTTAGGTTTAGGTTAAGGGTTAGGTTTAGGGTTAGGTTTAGGGTTAGGTTAAGGGTTAGGTTAAGGGTTAGGTTTAGGGTTAGGTTTAGGATTAGGTTTAGGGGGGTTAGGTTTAGGTTTAGGGGTTAATTTTAGGTTTAGGGTTTACAGCGTGCTTCTGTCTCCGCGCTGTTGTCGCCTTGTTGATGACGTCAGCTATGCGGTTTAGTCGAGCGCGGTTTAGTCGAGCGCGGTTTTGTGGTGGAACCCAGTGGTAGTCAACCTGGTCCCTACTGCCTACTAGTGGGCGTTCCAGCTTTCATGATGGGCGGTAGGGGTTTGCTGTAACTCTGCTTTATAAATTTTATAAAGTAAAGTTACTTCCCTACTTTATAAATCACCATTACTGTAGAACCGGTGGGCGGTTAAATTTTTTTACTACTAACAGAGATACAAAAGTGGGCGGTAGGTATAAAAAGGTTGACTACCCCTGATCTAGGTTATGGTTGTCCCAGAGATGCTTTTTCAGGAGGCAACTGGACTTTCTGGTTTTTCTTTGAGGATGTCTTGCTTCTCATTCCAGAAGCTTCTTCAGCTCTGATTGAATGATGGGGAATGGAAGAATTTATACTCCTTGCAGATCATTTGCATTCTTTTAGAGAGTCATTAAGGCCACCTGTAGGTTTACCTGTGTCCTCAGGTTCACCTGAGTCGTGCAAATGGGTGTGGAGCAGTGGTGGGTTTCAAATATTTTAGAACCTCTTCTGTAGGTGTGGCCTGCTTTGTGGGAGTGGCTTGCTGGCCATGTGACCGGGTGGGAGTGGCTTGCTGGCCATGTAACTGGGTGGGAGTGGCTTGCTGGCCATGTAACTGAGTGGGAGTGGCTTGCCAGCCATGCGACTAGGTGGGCGTAGCCAACTTGTAAAATGTGGTGAAACTCACTTAACAACGCTCTTGCTTAGCAACCAAAATGTTGGCTCAGAAACTCTGGCATTTGAAGCACGCAAGTCTTAAAGCTGTCAAGTTACAAGACTCTTCCACCCCTAACCCCTTTAGAAAAAAAACCCCAAGGGTGTTCAAACTTGACAGCTTTAAGACTTGTGAACTTCAACTCCCAGAATTCCTCCTCTCGCTCTTCATCTTGATGATGTGAGGACGGGCAGGGGGAGGGAGCTGGAACCGGTTCTAAACGGCACTGTAGATTTGTGGAACCTCTTCTAGAGAAGAGGTTAGAACTGGCAGGAACCCACCCCTGGTGTGGAGCCTTCTTGGAACAGTTGAAAGGACCGTGTTATAGACTGGAGATAGATGATGTCATATCCCTCCCCATCTGTTGAGAGAGGGCTGTTCAGTTTTGACATGGATGGCCTCTTCGACCCATATTTCAAACCAACAGTCCTCTCTGTCCAAAATGTAGACTTTGCTGTCTTCAAAAGCCTTTGTCTTTTAAATGCGGATGGTCTGCTGAATCTAGTCCTGATGGTTTGTTCTCCTATGTTATGCCACGTGTTTATGAGGTGGTTGTTTTGTTTCCCCAATGTACAAATATGCACCTGGCTCATTGCATTGTTCTGCATATACCACATTGCTCTGTCTGGGTGTTTTATCCATGGGGTGGACAAGCTTCTGCCTTAGTTGTGTCAAAAGGTAGTCATCTAATGAAGTTTCATATTTAAACTGGGCCTGGAACCTGGATCTCCTCAGCCCCAGCTCAATATTTTAATCATGTCCTACACTGATAAAAACATTCATATTGTTGGAATATGGGGCTGCAGTGGCTCATGTAGTAAGATATGCACCCCGCTGAGGCCGACAGCTCAGCGGCTTGATTCCCATGAGAGAATATATCGTGAAGGGACAAGAAAGGACCCTCGCCCAATTGCCTACTGCCATTCAGGTGTCCCCACAGGTAAAGATAACACCCAAATAAATTCCTTTCGCAGAGGTAGCCAGCCACCTCGGTGATCCCTGGCTAACAAATGCCATACGCTAAATAAATAAAATTATTGGAGTAAATGACTACCGGATCAGTGTTCCATGGTTTGCCTCTAGTCTTAAGAATGGCATTTTAACCACACAGTTTAGCATAATGAAGCAGAACAGAAAATTACTACTGGGATATTGCTATTGCACAGCCTAAAATGTATTTATTTATTTACTTAGTCATTCATTTTTTTATGCTATTTGTCTACCCTGTTAGGTGACTCTGAGTGGCTTTCTTAGTTTTGCTTATTATTCTACAATATTTACAATAGGGTTAGCTGCAAAATACATGTGGTATTCAAAGGCTATGGCTTGACCAATGAATATATTGGCTGATGTGCACTATTGGGTTCACCAACAAATGCGTGATAGACATATGCGCGCTGACAAAACCGCGCCGACAAAACCGCGACATCAAAATCACTAATTGATTTTTGACAACAGCACGCTGACAAATGTGCGACGACAAAATCGTGCATACGTACATTATAACCTTAACCCTAACCCTAACCCTAAAAATTTTTCGATTTTATTGCCATCGCGCTTTTGTCGGCGCGATTTTGACGTCGTGAATTTGTGGGCACGATTTTGACGTCGCGGTTTTGTTGGCGCGCATATGTCTATCACACATTTGTTGAGTCACGCACTATTGACCTTATAATGGCAGACAATCATGCCAAATCATGTCCCTGAAGTGTGTTTGTGTAGATTCTGCTACTGAGACCTGCATGTAATAGGTGGTCCAGAGCTGGAATGCAAATGAGAAAAGCAGATGTGGGATACTTACCTGCACCAGACAGAATACATGACAGCAGGGGCTTGGGAAAGAAGCTGTGTAACAACTGTGTTAAGATGTTTTAATAAAGAAGTCGCCTATCATAAATAAATCCATATGTTTTGTAATCCATAGCTTCATTCCTTCTTGGGCATCTGGCCGCTTGTGGGAGTCCAAGCGTCAATGAAAAGGCTTATGATTTAAATAGAAATGGGGTAAAAAAAAGACCCCTTTGAAATCAAAACCCTAAAGAAGAACTATTGCTCCCCTCTCTTTTTTTAAAAAAGAGAGAAACATATCTTCTCAGGAAGAAGGAAGTTGAAATCACCAACCAGAAGGCAATGAACAGGAAACAAATGAATGTCCATATGTACAAAGAATCTAGATAGGCCTTCCCTAATTTGTAACCCTTCAGATTTATGGAGACTAGAAAACCCATAACTATGAACAGAGACTGCGGCAGGAAACTGTGGCAATTGTAATCTGGAGGACTGCTTATCTAAATGATTTTGCTCAGTGCCATGTTTTCTTCAAGAAGTTGAAGGTGTTCATTCCTAGGATGATCCCCCCCACCAAACATAGTACATAGGGCTAAAAGGAATAAGTCTGGGACAAGAACTTAAGACACTCTATGAATGTGAAATATTATTTTCTTTATCTGGGTCTTAGATTCCATTAGTGTATTTCACTGTTTTATAGAAGCACCTCTGTATGACGTTTCTCTGCTATTTTGAAACCAGTTCTGGAATTCTGATTCCATGATATTGTTGCAGAAAATGACAGGCGTTAGACTTCTCAGGATACAGGAAAAGTTTATTTGGCAGCCAGGTTCAGAAAGCTAGCCAATGGCTAACATTGCAAGTTCTGAACAACCTTAATTATCGAAGCACACATTCTTATACATTCCCCAAAGCATTGCAACACTGAAATTCATAACACATTTCTTAGTGGTTACCTTGAGGAGAAAACCTTATAAGGAGATGAAGGTCTTACTTCTCCTTTTGTTTCAGGTATGGCTTATGTGTTATTAATGAACTTTAATTGAACTTTGTGGTTTGGACTTTTAACACAAGTAGGGACGTTGGCGAGAACATCCTGTGGTTAGTGAATGGGGACACTTCCTTTAAGTAACTTCTAACTGTCCCTGTTATTCTCTTGCAAGTTCCAACTCTTGTCTATGTGACTTTTAATATAGAAGTAAAGGGGTTCTAAGAGGCTGTCCAGCCTGACCAGGACATAGAGAAGAGAGGGAGGGAGAAAAGAAAGGGAAAATAAGGTGGTGTTACAACAGTTGGAAGGGATGGGAAATAAAGCAACCCAAACTGTATATTATAACCTATTAAATGGAATAACAAATGTATAAGAATGACAAATGTAAAGAAGAAGAATTATTATCTGAAGGTATATTTAAAAAGATATGTAAAAAAAAGCTTCCTGAAACAACTATCTACTCTATGCTGGAAAGAAGGTATTGAAAATTCAAATACAAACCTGATTTCCTCTGAATATATGCAATTTCCCCCCACTTGAACTTTCTAAAAAAATAAATTAATTAAAATATCATTTTTTTTTTTCAAAAAACCCCCACAAAACTTACTTCTCACCAGGGACAATAGTACCACACCTTTTCTAAATGTTCTGCTACCTATAAGGTGTAATTTTGTACATTGCTAGGAGCATCCCATTTCTAACCATAGGAATGACAATATTAACAATATTGTTAATAACAATAGCATTACTGTTATTAACCATAATAGCAAATATTACAATAACAGTTGTTGCTTCAAACCTAATGAGCAGGAAATTAAGTTGTGTTGTTCTGGTGATGAGTCATTTAGAAAGCATGTCTATATTACGGACTGAAATAATCTAATATGACACAATGGAAAGGTGTGGGGGGTGATCCAGGAACAAGATGAATATGCACTCCCTCTACTTGGCTTCATATTACACTTGGAAATGCTGCCTGTTGGAATTATTTCATTTACTATTATCCTAAAGTTTCAGAAATAATGATTTTTTTTTCTTGAAATCATTATTAAGCCATGGTAGATAATTCTGAGAGTTAAATTTAATATGACTGAATGGCTCTTAAAGGAATGAAACTGAAGTGTCTAAAGTAAGAAGTGATCATTAAAAAGAAAATACATTATCATTGTAACCTACTTGTATTAAAGCTAAAGGAGAATCCAGTTATAATTACAGAGGAGAATCACATTTCTTTGATACAATCAGATTTTGGTTAAGAGTTATTGTGAGACAGGCATAAGCTTCCAAACCTGTGCAAAAAAAGAACCACTACTACCAGTAGTACTACCAGAGAGTCAGTTTGATGTAGTGGTTAAGGTACCTGACTAGAAACCAGGAGACTGTGAGTTTTAGTCTTACCTTAGACATGAAAAGTAGCTGGCTAACTTTGGGCCAGTCACAAACTCTCAACCCAATGCATTTCACAGAGTTGTGGGGAAAATGGAAGGAGGGGGTATGAAATATGTTCCCCACTTTGAGCTACTTGTAAAAATAGTAATGGTGAGATAAAAAACAATCAAAATAAAAACTGTGCCATGCAACAATGGGAGAAGTGAACAATCTGCATTTTAATTTAGTGTTGATTCTGACCTATAATTTTCAACAGATGCTCTTCTCAAAATTACAGTTGAACTCTTCCCCATTTAAAGTCGGATTCTCCTTGGCTCTCGATTTTCGTCATTGACACATGCATAAAGAGTAAAGCACGGTTCCTTATTATGGAATCAAAGTTTTTAATTAACTTCAGGGTGGGAAGTAAGGGAAAAGAACAATTATCATTTACAGAGACCTCCAATTAATCACAGGTATAATCAAATGATCAGAGGTGGGTTCACAGCTTGTTAAGCAAAAATAAATTGTACAGAAGGACACCCCTGTCTCCAAAGGACTTAAGAAAGGAAACGGCAATGACTATCAAAGGGAAGATTGATGTTTCCTCCAGCCCAACCAAAGTGGGCAACATTTTGGTGGTTAGGGGAAGAATAGTAATGCCAAGTGTGAGGAGCTGTTGGGTAAGGTTGGGATTTCCTCAAGTCTCTGGTTGCTGAGGAGATTATTCATTTTTCATTATACATGTTAAGGTGTGTATTTCTATTTCTTTACGTTCTTGTATTGCTATTATTGTGTAGTGGGCTTCAGTAGGCAAGAACCAGACCAGCATAGTTACAACAGCATTTATTGACTCAAAACTGAACTGAGGAACAACAGCCAAATGCCTGTAATTTATACTCTGGGCCGACAGCAGAGGTGGTATTCAGCAGGTTCTGACCAGTTCTGGAGAACCGGTAGTGGAAATTTTGAGTAGTTCAGAGAACCAGTAAATACAACCTCTGACTGGCTCCACCCCGCTCTATTCTCTGCCTCCCGAGTCCCAGCTGATCGGGAGGAAATGGGGATTTTGCAGTAACCTTCCCCTGACATGCCACGAAGCCATGCCCATCAAGCCACACCACGCACACCAAGCCACACCCGCAGAACTGGTAGTAAAAAAAATTGAATCCCACCATTGACCCACTTAAGAAACCCGCTGGAAGTGTAAAAAAAGTACAAGGGACTTATTATCATCACATATGGTGGGCCTGCCCGGAAACACAAAAATATTGGACAAAAATTTGGAAACAGGTGCAAGAAATTACAGGAGAACAGATAAAATACAAACCCGAAATCTTTCTACTGGGAATAATCAAAGGGAAATATACAAAGAAAATTAAGTACATATTAACACATCTGCTAACTACAGCTAGAATAGCATTTGCCCAATGCTGGAAACAAAATAATACCCCCTCGGACGAATTAGTGATTTAAAAAAACTTTGGATTGTGCAGAGATGGACAAATTAACACTGAAATTAAAAGATAAAGAAGAGTCGGAATATTATGAAATTTGGAACAATTGGTACAAATGGCTGCAAAACAAGAATAAAATTAATTAAGCCAAAAAACTATATATATAAATATATATAGAACTGTGTATAAAGTGTATAAATATAGAAGCGAAATATTATATACATGTACAGGTATGATGCCATAACAATGTTGATGTAATGACTGTAAGGTGTTGTAGAAGGGGAAAAACAATTTAAAAAATCTGCTTAAAAAGAAAAAAGAAAAAACCCCCGCTCAAAACAGTTTCACTTTAACAGGGCTTAGCACAACTATATATATTGAATACCTAACAGCCACGATAGAATTTCACCAAATCACAAAATCTATTTTTGCTAATCACTCAAAAGGAACTCCAGGTGGTAGGAAAAAAATCTTATGTATGGTCACATGAATCTTTAGAGTCACAGATTCCCTGCTCCAATGTACTATTATTGTACAGTTATTTATTCATTGCCGGTATTTCTAGAACACAGGTGCAAATGTGCATCCTTTCCTTCCACGCTTATTTCATTTTTAATTCCTAGTTTTTATACTTCTTCAAAGTGTAAGTCTCCCAGAATCATTGCTGAAAATTGGGTGGTCATAAAAATGGAAACTAAATAAACGTCTCATGTCATCATCATTAAATGTGACATGCAACACTACGAGCAACTACTCTGAAGTTTTCCTTATTTGATCTCTAATTATTTGTAATTGATCCCTGGCATTTTCTGTTAAAGGGTTCTGTATGCAGATATTTTAAAGCATCTGATCATATTAACCCTGTGTCAGGCCTGCCATTATATTCCTTTTAGAATTTTGTCCTGCCACACTTTCTCTTATTTCATTATCCTGTTTCATTAGTATAGTTGATGGGAGGCGGGAATAGACAGGAGTAGGATTGTGGAATGTATTGTTATCATTCTTTTCTAGAAGACCAAGGTCATCTTTTGTCTCCGCACTTTTACACCTGACTGGAAGCAGCTGGGTGGAGACGCCAGCGTGGAAGAAGAAGATTGGACCATGTGATGGATTGTGGGGACAAGATCATGAACTTTTAACTGGGTGGGATTCTGATGTCATTTCCAGAATTGGGATTAACACAGATGTGCTAAGATGTCTGCTTTATTAAATTGGAACTTTAAGGATCGTTTTGCCTTGGACTTTGATTTAATTCTACATGATACTTGGAACACTGACACCCTATTTATCAAATATATATATACAAATATAGGGCATTGTTGCCAAATAAAGCTTTTGCTACCTAAATCTACAACTTCAAAAGATTTAAAATTGTATTGTTTATGTCAGAAGTGGGAAACTGGTGGATTTCAACTTCCATGTCTGGCTCAGGATTCTGGGAGTTGAAGTCAACAAGTCATAAAAGGGCCATAGTTCCCACACACCCCTGGCTTATGTGGAAGACATGCAGCTTAGCAGAAATAGAAAAAGGTAACTGAATGGGAAAAACAGGTCATCACAGTACACTGGTCCTTTATTCTGAATTAAAATTGTTACATTTATTCTTTTTTTCTTAATGATTGGACCGCTCATAGTTGTGGATTATCCTATGAAACCATGGAACCTGCTGCTGTGGCCTAGAGGTGAAGCTCTCACCTTACAAGCAGGAGGTTGTGAGTTCGATCCTAGGTAGAGGCAGATGTAGATTCTCCTGCTTGGGCAGGGGGTTGGACTAGATGGCCTGCAAGGTCCCTTCCAACTCTGTTAATCTGTTAGTGTTTAAGATTGGATGGACCACTCCTTGAGTACCGAGAAACGAGAAAGAAATGAAAGAGGTGGTTGCATGAAAATATACGAAGGCGAAATTCTCATCATGGTTGATTCTAAAAATGAAGCATCATGTCAATAATTTCAGCGTAGCATATGTGAGTTGAAAATAAAATCCTATTCTCTTCTGATCCATCTGTTTCATGCCAAAAGATTATCTCTCAACAGATTATCTCTTCTGTTTATCCCTCTAATATGCTTAGAGTTGGATTAGTCAATCGCAGCTCTTCTGGCATTTTTGAACATTCAGATTTTTTTTTTAATTCCTGCCCTTACATCAACCAATACAATGTGAAATGGAGTATATCACAAGATTAACGGGAAAGTACTTCATCTATAAAATATTGCATCTCATTCCCAAAAGACATTTAGCACCACCCCCTACTCACACATACTAAATAATTTCACTGAGCAACTGGAGAAGCCCTGTTTTCTTATCGGGATTTTCTAAATTACTAAAACGTGAAATTAAATGTTAAATAACAGGCTTATGTTCAGCTCTTTTCCTCTCCTTTCTATCCTACTGTGCATCTTTACAATTTTGCTCTGGAAGCAGTGGGTGCACTTCAAACAACAGAATTTAAAGATGCCTGAATTGTTTTCCTTCTGGTTCTGCTAATGGATGCAATTGTCTCGGGAGAATTCCATGATTGGATTTTGTCCTAAATGCCAATCTGGCATCTGTAGTCTATTATAGTGGTCATCTGGTAGATGGTAATGTAAATCTGATCCGATTAGCTGTATTGACAAGGTATTTGACAACCCATATAGATGAGGATGTAAGAAAGGAAGCATTACCACAAAGCGGTTGTGAGATGATCCTTCTTCCTCCTTCCTCCTCCCTCCTTCCTTCTTCCTCCTCCGACATGCAACCATTTGCAATGATGTTCCATTTCCTCAGTCAGTATAAATTATAATCCTAGCAACTACGTAAAGATAGCATTAGCCCAAATGATATACCTTAGAAATTTTGATCATTGCCTTTCAAAATAATTCTCTTCAATAAGATTTCTATACTATTTTAATATTTTCCTTTTTTTTATACATTTTTATTTTAAACACATAAACACATCAACAAAAACAAACACATGACTTAAGACAACATAGGAACACGAAGTTCCATCGTATATCATACAGCAGTTCCGTATCGGTTTCTTTGCAGTTAGTGTTTTCCCTTCTATACATTTCTATCTTGCGTTCATGGTCTCCTTATTCGTTATCCATTTTTATGTACTATTCTATATTTATTTATACTTAGCTATTTATAACCAAATATTGTTTACCTATATGGTGCTTTATATTCTTACTGTCATTTATTCTCTTACATACAATTATAGGTATACATTCACATGGTTATTCTTTTTCTTTGCCATTCTTATACTATTGTTATTCCATTTAAAAGATTATAAGGTACAGTTTGGATTGCTTTGTTTACCATCCCTAGCGCCTGTTATGGCACCACCATATTTTCTCTTTCTTTTCTCTCTCCCTTCCTTCTCTACTTCCTTCCTTCCTCCTCTCCTTCCCCTTCTTTCTTCCCTTACCTCTCCCCTACTGTTACCCTCTCTCTTCCCCTTCCTACCCTCTCTCTTTCTCTTTTTTTTAATATTTTCCAAAGGTAGAGAGCTAAACACTAATGAATGGTAGCACTGTCTCTTTAGATATTTAATATGATATAATGAGTCCAAAACTAGTTACATGATTGTTGTTCCAGGAACAGTTTTGAAACAGAATAATTAAGTAATTTCTCTACCTTCAAAAGGCAACACTTATTACTCTATTGTTCAGTTTGAAGTTTTTGACATAAGCTGCCTTATAGAATTCATTAATTTCAGGAAGGATAGCTTTTCTAAATATTAAGATTATTCAACAGCTTCTCCACTTCTCTGATGTTCATTTGTCATTTGTATCACCTGTTATTGTAAATATTGTCTGTCAAAGTCCATGCCATGATTCTAAGCCTCACACTAATATTCAGCTAGGTTTGGTATGGATTACATTTATATTCTTTCTTTTATCAAAGATCTAAGGGCAAAAGATATGCTTCCTATAAACCAAATACAAATATTTTATTTTAAAAGTTGTCAGGGGGGAAATTTAGGTCAAGATGTATGATTCTTCAAGTGGATTTCATAGAGGAAGCATAACAATAGCATTTAGACTTACAGTATATATAGCTTTTGTTCTGACCCCCCTCCTCCATCCAGGAATGAAAGCCAAGACAAACGTAAATGAGAATGTTTTTTAATAAGTCCAGACTCTCGTTGGCTGAAAGGCAAATCAACAAAGAGATAATCATTTTGGCAGCAAGTCCTACAAACCTTAGCAGCAATGCAAACAAACTCTGGCAGCAATCCAGCCTGCCAAGTTTGTTTCTCGTTAGTCCCTAACATTGATTTCTGCAAGAAGGGCGTGGCACAAGCAGTCTCTTTTATAATCTGGAGAGGAGCTTAATAAGCATCAGCTGAGCGTAATTACCTCCTGTAATTACGTAGTTGTTCTTGACGCCCTTCGACGGCGTGCATCCCGGAACAACTCACAAGTGGTTTCTGGATCACTCTCTCTTGTCTCCTCCCCACTGATCCAAGGCTCAGGTGCCACCTGGTGGCCAACCAGTCTCTCTGCGCCCTGCTCGGAGTCGGAACCCTGTCCAGGGTCCTCCACATCCTTCAGGGCCGACTCATAAGGCCCCTCGCTGTCAGAGTCTGGTGGCAGCTCCAACGGCTCCTGCTGGGCCACAACAGCTTTGTAGTGCTTTACAGCCCTCTCTAAGCAATTTTCAGAGTCAGCATATTGCCCCCAACAATCTGGGTCCTCATTTTACCCACCTTGGAAGGATGGAAGCAGTGGTGAAATTCAAACTGCTTTACTGTCAGTTCTGTGGGCGTGGCTTGGTGGGCGTGGCTTGGTGGGCGTGGCAGGGGAAGGATATTGCAAAATCTCCATTGCCAACCCATTCTGGAGCAGGGGTGAGTTCCTGCTGGCATTGCTACCAGTTTGGCACCTGAAAAATTTTGCTCCACGCGTGTGTGCATTTGCACTTTAAAAGATCTGTGCATGCACACATTGAAAAAGGAAAAAAAATACATTTTTTTTCAATGAAGCTTTTTCTGCGCATTTTTCTGGACCGAACCGGTAGGAACCCACCTCTTGTCTGGGGTCAGCCAGAGGTGATATTTTCTGGTTCTCTAAACTACTCAAAATTTCTGCTACCAATTCTCCAGAACTTGTCAGAAATTGCTGAATTTCTCCCCTGGATGGAAAGTTGAGTCAGCCTTGAGCCAGTGAGAATCGAACTCCTGGCAGTTGGTACCGTTAGCTTGCATTACTGCATTCTAACCACTGTGAACACCATGGAAGAAAAAGGTGTCTTTCCAATCATACGCTAAGACTCTCACCATTTCATCGCACTGGCTTTCCTGTTAATATATATGGGCTGAGACGGTCCATGTGTTTCATCTCTCAATCTGCACTAACATTTCCTGTTGAGTTCAACAGGATTCGCTTACAATTGTTCAAAATAAAGTCTGGTTCTTACTTTTGAGTAGTTATTCTTACAAAAGTTTGCTCCATAAAAACCTGTTTCGTAGTTTTCCCCAACCTGACACCCTCCAGATTGATTGTGATTGCAATATTTAAATTCCCCAGCTAGTAGGGAAAGTGACATTTTGAAAGTTGGGGTTTTGGGGATTACAAACCCAACAACGCCTTCTAAATACCAATTTTCACAAGGTCACGAAAGAGAATAACGGAGGAAAGAAGAAACAATGGTTCTCAAAGAGAGAACCAACCTGGAATTAAAAAGGAACTTCCTAACACAGAGGGCAAATAACCAATGGAACAGCTTCCCTTCAGGACTTGTGGTTGCTTCATCACGGAAGGTTTTTAAGAAGAGACTGGACAGTCACCTGTCTGGAATGGTATAGTCCCATGATGGCAAATCTATGGTACTTGGGCCATTTGTTAGGGCACACAAGGCATTGCCCTTTCAGCTCCACCGCATGCATGTGCTGTTGGGCCGTTGGGGCCATCCCCCCCCCCCCAACTGACTTCGTCTTTCTTTTAAGGCCATTTTTCGCGCCCTCCCCCCGGAGGCTTCCCTGAATCCTCTGGAAGGCAAAAAACCAACCCAATACGCAAACCAGAAGTTCGGGAATGTACTTCCGGTTTGTGTGTTGGGCTGTTTTTCGTGCTCCAGAGAGCCTCTGTTTTCACCCTTCCCAGGTTCCTAGAAAGGCTCTGAAGCCTCCAGAGAGCCTCTATTTTCATCCTCCCCAGGTTCCTAGAAAGGCTCTGAAGCCTTTCACCCTCACCAGGCTCCTAGAAAGGCTCCTAAGCCTCCAGAGAGCCTCTGTTTTCACCCTCCCCAGGTTCCTAGAAAGACTCTGAAGCCTTTCACCCTCCCCAGGCTCATAGAAAGGCTCCGAAGCCTCCAGAGAGCCTCTGTTTTCACCCTCCCCAGGTTCCTAGAAAGGCTCTGAAGCCTCCAGAGAGCCTCTGTTTTCACCCTCCCCAGGCTCCTAGAAAGGCTCTGAAGCCTCCAGAGAGCCTCTGTTTTCACCCTCCCCAGGTTCCTAGAAAGGCTCCTAAGCCTCCAGAGAGCCTCTGTTTTCACCCTCCCCAGGTTCCTAGAAAGACTCTGAAGCCTTTCACCCTCCCCAGGCTCATAGAAAGGCTCCGAAGCCTCCAGAGAGCCTCTGTTTTCACCCTCCCCAGGTTCCTAGAAAGGCTCTGAAGCCTCCAGAGAGCCTCTGTTTTCACCCTCCCCAGGCTCCTAGAAAGGCTCTGAAGCCTCCAGAGAGCCTCTGTTTTCACCCTCCCCAGGCTCCTAGAAAGGCTCTGAAGCCTAGGGAGGGCAAAAAACGGTCCCATCGTACACCAAAAGTGGGGGAGGGGGGTCACTCTCACATGTGCATGGGGGGGGTCGCGCGCATGGCATTATGTGTTTGGGCATGCCTGCACACAACCCCCCTGCGCTCCCCCCCACTTCTGGCACACGATGGGAAAAAAGTTAGCTATTACTGGTATAGGGTCCCCTGCTTGAGCAGGGGGTTGGACTAGAAGATCTTCAATAGCAATAGCAATAGCAGTTAGACTTATATACCGCTTCATAGGGCTTTCAACCATCTCTAAGCGGTTTACAGAGTCAGCATATTGCCCCCAACAACAATCCGGGACCTCATTTTACCCACCTCGGAAGGATGGAAGGCTGAGTTAACCCTGAGCTGGTGAGATTTGAACAGCCGAACTGCTGAATTGCAGTCAGCTGAAGTAGCCTGCAGTGCTGCATTTAACCACTGCGCCAAGGTCCTTTCCAGCTCTATTTTATTTGATTGATTGATTGGTTCATTCATTCATTCATTCATTCATTCATTCATTCATTCATTCATTCATTCATTGATAGAAACTGCTAGATATCTCTAACTCCAACAATAATTCACAACCACAGTTTTGATCTTTTCAAATCTGGGTCTATATTTGAAAAGATTCCCAACTTTAACACGGATAGCCTTATTATTGTTACCATTTGGCTCTTCCTTTCCCTGGCATTTATAGCAAAAACCAGTTATTCAAATGTCAATGCTGTCTTGACGAGATGCTAAAGCTCGTCGCGTTCCCATATTGTTGTTGCTGCGGCTAAAATGCAGCTTTCCTGTAGGTCGATTTTCATGCTCCTTATCTTTCACAGTGCCACATTGTCAGACCTTTTTAACATATTGTTGCCTCCTGGCTCCAGGCAGGGAAATAGTTTTATAATATGAAGGTTATAAGTCAAACTGACCTCTCCAAGGCAATTTTAATCTCAGTCTTTCCTTTAGGCAGTACTCTCTCACAAGCTCCAGTTTGATTTAAGAAGTAACTGAAACCATATTTCCTTTTTCCCCTTTCCCTGTCTCTTGTTGCTCTATTTCAGTCCTTCATCTAAATGCTTTCATTAAACCACTGTTTGGCATTCCATATTGCTACCGGGTGGTTTCC
Source organism: Thamnophis elegans (assembly GCF_009769535.1). Classification (NCBI taxonomy): domain Eukaryota; kingdom Metazoa; phylum Chordata; class Lepidosauria; order Squamata; family Natricidae; genus Thamnophis; species Thamnophis elegans. The sequence goes on along the minus strand of NC_045543.1, from coordinate 9,003,627 downwards.
TATAAAACAATTTTCCTTTATACATATATTATAGATTCACAAATTGTAAATTCTTTCTACATTCTGCATGTTTCTTGCCACGCACAAGAAACCATAACAGACATTTTAATGCTGCTAGTTCCTTGATAGCACTCCAAATATTAAATAAATCAGCTTTCCTTCAGAAAACATATAGCAATGAAAATCAATTAGGAACATAAGGTATAATTTACTCCAAAAAAGGTATATCGTTGGTCTTCTAAATTTATCAGATTCTGAGCACCCTGTGAGCTTCATATTGATAACTTTAGATATGAGATTGTCTTATCTAGAGAGACTCACTGCTGTTCGAAGATTGGTTTGCATGAATACATTTAAATGATACAATTTTTAATATTGTATATTCCAGGAAGACAGGTCCTGGAACGTAGTATTGGATTTATTTATTTATTTTTTGTTTACCTCTACCCTCACTTTTTAAAACTCTTAGTAAAAATCTAGGGGTGGAACTATCAAGGAAGTAGGTATGGGGAGTCTTCAGATAATGTGGATAATGTTATTTCTGCTATCTGCTATTCTGCTTAACAACTGTCTCACTTAGCTACAGAAATTTTAGGCTCTATTTCAGTTGTAAGTTGAGAACTATCTGTATGAGCCGAGGTGGCGCAGTGGTTAAATGCAGCACTGCAGGCTACTTCAGCTGACTCCAGTTCAGCAGTTTGGCTGTTCAAATCCCACCAGGCTCAAGGTTGACTCAGCCTTCCATCCTTCCGAGGTGGGTAAAATGAGGACCCGGATTGTTGGGGGCAATATGCTGACTCTGTAAACCGCTTAGAGAGGGCTGAAAGCCCTATGAAGCGGTATATAAGTCTAACTATTGCTATTGTTACTTTATTCTGTGTGAAAAAGTTTTTTGAATCAATATGTGTTATTTCCAGTTTAGGTTCATAAAAATCACAAAAACATACAACTGGATCAACAGAGTTTATATCACCAGCAATGCCTTGAATAAAACTTTGTCAAACAAGAAAGCTCCTGTTTTTATAAATGCACTACGTACTAAGAGAAGTCAATAGATCCTTAACCATGCACTTAAAAAAAACCTTGTCATTTTTATCCCCTGCATATTCTAATATTAGTAGAATGCATTATTGCTGTTATTATAACTGTTGTTATTATTAACTAATCTACCACTGAAGCCTCAGGAGTTATGATTTTAAAAAGGGTACTGCATATCAAAGTTAGCATTGATAGCTCTACATATCAATGAATATAAATTTGACCAAACTTGCCAGGCTTTTAAAAGTCAAAGAATAATTAAATTAGTTAATAATTCATATTATTAAATTATAAATTAAATTATAATTAAATTAGTTTGCAATCAAACTAATTACAAACTTTGTAATTTTGTCAAGGAATCCTTGCTGAATTAAAACAAACATATAAAACATAGACTAATATTTTCCTTGACTATCAACCTACTTTAACTTTTCATATTATAATTTATGTCACATGACCACGGAGACATCTTTGGACAGCACTGGCTCTTCGGCTATGAAACGGAGATGAGCACTGCCCCCTAGTGTTCGGAACGACTAGCACATATGTGCAAGTGGAACATTTATCTTTGTTTCTTGACCAAATAAAGATGCACCAAAGGCTCTTTCAAATAAATCTATTAATGTACTATCCTTCCTTCCTTCCTTCCTTCCTTCCAGTGGTGGGTTTCAAATTTTTTTAGAACCTCTTCTGTAGGTGTGGCCTGCTTTGTGGGAGTGGCTTGCCAGCCATGTGACCAGGTGAGAGTGGCTTGCTGGCCATGTGACCGAGAGTGGCTTGGCAGTCATGTGACTGGGTGGGCGTGGCCAACTTGCAAAATGTGGTGAAATTCACTTAAAAACGCTCTTGCTTAGCAACCAAAATGTTGGCACAGGAACTCTGGCATTTGAAGCATGCAAGTCTTAAAGCTGTCAAGTTACAAGACCCTTCCACCCCTAACCCTTTAGAAAAAAAACCCAGGGGTGTTCAAACTTGACAGCTTTAAGACTTGTGGGCTTCAACTCCCAGAATTCCTCCTCTCGCTCTTCATCTTGATATTGTGCGGACGGGCGGGGAGGAGGGAGCTGGAACCGGTTCCAAACGGCACTGTAGATTTGTGGAACCTCTTCTATCGAAGTGGTTAGAACTGGCAGGAACCCACCCCTGCTTCCTTCCTTCCCTCCTTCCCTCCCTCCCTCCCTCCCTCCCTGAGCTGGTAGACAAGTAGAATACATTGTGTGCCTTCATTACCAATCCCTGTTCTCCCACAATAGCAGGGTTGTCTTCATATATCTACTGTGAGCCACGTTAAGGAGAGGAATTAATGGATTTTCCTGACTTTGTTTTCCCTCTCATCTATTGGCAGGAAAGCAAGTACAAATTACTCTTCCTAATGTAAAATAGGGGGATTGGGCAAAAGTAGATAAGCACTTAGAGTGTGGGATTTAGCTTCCTGTAATATGGACCAACGAACAGGTTGAGGACATGGGGCTATATAGGAGGAATCAGCTCCAGCAGCCGTGCTTGGCCCAAGTCATCTTCCATTTTCATGACCTATTAGCTAGGTTATTTATTTTGCAAAATTCACGTTAAAACGGAGCTTGGCTGACAGGTGTCGGGCCTGGAGAGGCATCAAGTATGAGTAGTAGGTAACTACTATCCCTGAGCTCCACTCTCAGCTAATGCGGCAAGTGAAGAACAGTTATTAGAGTGTCCAAGGTGCACATTTCTAACTTGCTGGAAGTAGCCAATGGATAGCCATGGAGAAAATACAATTCTTATTCGTCTGCTTGTAATAACAAGAGGCATCATCAACAAAACAACTGCTGCTCTCTAAGCTGAATAAGGGAGGCAGAGCCGAGGTGGCGCAGTGGTTAGAGTGCAGTACTGCAGGCTACTTCAGCTGACTGCTAGTTCGGCAGTTCGGCTGTTCAAATCTCACCGGCTCAGGGTTGACTCAGCCTTCCATCCTTCCGAGGTGGGTGAAATAAGGACCCAGACTGTGGGGGCGATATGCTGACTCTGTGAACCGCTTAGAGAGGGCTGAAAGCCCTATGAAGCGGTATATAAGTCCAACTGCTATTGCTATTGCTATTATGTTGCCCATTATCTGAGTAATTTAAAAAAAAGCCATGTGAAACTCCTGATTGCAGAACCAGCAGAAAACCTATATCACACCCAGCGATGACAGTTCTTGAAACACACCACAAACAGCTGGCGAATAATGGCTTTCCCCCCTTTAGTTCGAACTGATCTTCGGTGCGGCACAGGATTGTCAAGAGAGCAGTAGATCTTTACAGATTCAGATCTCTTGCAAACCCCTTGCGTTTCTGGTCTGCCACTTGATCAGCTGAGTAATACTTCCCGTGCCTCTTTTATTACAGTTCCAATATGTGAGTAACCATTACCCCACTCCTTTAAAATGGTCAAACAGCAAATAAATTATGACCAAAACAGAAAACATCACAAATATAAAGTCCTTTCCATTCTCGACTCTAGGCTTGCCCGGGCAAATCTGAAGCCTGTTGCTTCAAATCTGTTGTGATGCTAAATTTTGAGGAGTGTTGTAAAGATACGGTAATGATGTGCAAAGCAGGTTCCAAACACAAAAATTTGGATGCGTTCCTATAGAGACTTACAAGCAACAGCTGGGGAATTTTCACTGTAGTTCCTAAGTCCTTAGAGTAGCTAATCCAATACGGGTAATCTTTGATTTACAACAGTTTGCTTCAAAGTTACCACGGCACTGAAAAAAGTGACTTATGACCATTTTTCACACTTATGACCATTGCAGCATCCCTGTTCTGTCCCCCCCCTTCACGGCTCGTTAACAAACGCAGGCAGGCAACTTAAAAGGAAGTCTTTCTTTATCAGTTCTCAGTTCAAACTGGCTTCGAGCCCAAAAATAAGACAAAATACAAGTCTCCGACAAGAATGCAAAACAAAAACTCTTACAAGAACTCCACTTCGCCCACAGTCTCCACGGATCAGGTTTACATGAAACACCAAAGCACTTATCCAAGTGTAACAAGCATAAATCACGATTAATAATCAAGCAATGTTGTACCAAACCAGGAACACACGAAGGAATGTTGACTCCTGTGACTAGGGCGTGGCAGCATCCGTCCTTTTATCTCCAAACTTGCCTCTAACTAGTCCCAGCTGCATAATGAATCTTGATCCCGAAAAGACTCACAGCAGATATTTGCTGAGTCACAACACATCCCCATGATCATGTGGTTTACATTTGGATATTTGACAACTGGTTTGCGTTTATGACAGCTGCAGTGCCCCGGGGTCATGTGATGCCTTTTTGCAACCTTCTGACAGATTGGCTTAACAACCGCATTGCTAACTTAACAACTGCAGTGACTCGCTTAACAAATGTGGCAAGAAAAGTCGTAAAATGGGGCAAAACTCACTTAACTAATGTTAGCAGCATACATTATTTGAAGCGATCCTAGTGAATAGCAGCAAAACTACTTGTGCCCATGTCTGTACATTTCACAATCGACAAAAGTATATCCTTTGAGAACAGGATGAGATACGGTTCTTAATTCAAACCACAGTTAAGCTAAAGTCCTCAGGCCATATAAACACTGTGCCCTTAAACTGCCCGCTTTTGTGTTGATATTGTCTTGGCTACAGGGATTAGCAAAGGATTAAATCAAAATCCTTCCCCAAACTGAGGACTCAATTGTGTTCCCTAGTTGCTGCATCGCACAAATGAGAGACAAAAAAACACACACACAAACTTTTGAGGGAGGAATGGGCAGCATCAATCTTGACTCACTATTTTACCATCACAGATTTAACTTCTGGATATATTTTCCCAAAATTAAACAGTAGTATTTTCCTCTTACCTTACCTATAGGGCTCTTGTCTGTTTGCAATGCTCTACTACTTTACAACCTAAGTCCAATACAGTTCATTGGTTATTTTGCTGAGGAAATAAACTCCCTCAACTAAGGCAATGCTTACCTTGATCTTTAAGAGCCCCTAAGAACTCCCCTTTACTATCATGATTAAAGATAACAGTGGTTAAGGGCTTTGCCTCGTATGGAAGAGTTTACTAACTCAAGATCCAGTGGAAAGATATATTGATTGGTTTCTTCTTCTGCTGGGTGTCAAATTACTAAGAACAAAAAATTGCTTTTAATTACTGTTGACTTTTTCCTCAGCTTTTCCTAGACAAATTAGAATAGCAATAGCACTTAGACTTATATACCGCTTCACAGCACTTTACATCCCTCTCTAAGTGGTTTACTGAGTCAGCATATTGCCTCTAACAATCTGGGTCCTCATTTCACCCACCTTGAGCCAGTCAGGATTGAACTCCTGGGAGTGAACAGTGAATTAGCCTGCAGTACTGCATTCTAACCACTGCACCACCATGGCTCTTTGTATAAATGTACATTTTTTTTCACATGTAAAAAAAAGCCCTCCAGCGGCTAGCTGAAGGGGAAAAAAAAGTAATTTTTTAAAAAACCTACTGGGTTTTGACAAGCAACACCTTACCTATTATGACAAAAAAAAAATGAAAAAAGAAGATTTACAAAATATTATAACAAACAGATAAGGACCTTGGCAGCAACTCAGACAAGCTCAGGCAGCAATAAACACAGATAAGGCTTGGCAGCAATCCAGCCTGCCAAGCTCCCAGTAATGTCCTTTGACATTCAATCCTGCGTTGACTTCTACAAAGAGGGCTGTGTGCACAAGTAGCTTTTATAGTTTATACTTTACTTTAGTTTATACTTTATTTGTATGCTGCCCTTTTCCCTGGGGGGACTCAGGGTGGCTCACAATTGGAGGGAGGGGAAAGACAGATAAGTTACAAACATAAAACCATACATCGTTAAAAACACAACAGTCATACCATTCGAGTGGGGTTACAAATCTCTAGCCCCAGGCCTGTTGGAACAGCCAGCTTTTAAGGGCTATGCGGAAGGCCTGGAGGGTGGTGAGGGTGCGAATCCCCACGGGGAGTTCGTTCCAGAGGGTCGGAGCAGCCACCAAGAAGGCCCTCCTCCGGGTAGTTGCCAGTCGACATTGGCCGGCCGATGAAATTCGGAGGAGGCCTAATCTATGGGATCTTATTGGTCTAGAGGAGGTAATTGGCAGTAGGCGGTCTCTCAAGTACCCAGGTCCAATACCATGCAGGGCTTTGTAGGTGACAACTAGCACCTTGAAGCGTACCTGGAGATCAACAGGCAGCCAGTGCAGCTCGCGGAGGATAGGTGTTACGTGGGTGAATCGAGGGGCACCCACGATCGCTCGCGCGGCTGCAGAGCGAGCCTAATGACCACAGAGCTGAGTGCAATCACCTCCTGTAATTGCGTAATTGTTCCTGATGCCTAGTAGTTCTTTGATGACGTGCATCCAGGAACAACTCACTACTGGCCTCCGGCTCACTCTCCCTTGTCTCCTTCCCACTGGCCCAAGGCTAAGGTGCCTCCTGGTGGCCAACCAGCCTCTCTGCGCCCTGCTCAGAGTCGGAACCCTGTCCAGAGTCCTCCACATCCTCCAGAGCCGACTCATAGGGCCCCTCGCTGTCGGAGTCTGGTGGCAGCTCCAACGGCACCTGCTGGGCCACAACACCAAGGCATTATTGCTTTTTCTTTTTTTTAAATAAAGTTGTTCCTAGTGGCTCAAAGCCAGCGTCTCATCAGCACAAAATCCTTTGGTGACGTTGTGTCTATTGAAAGACTTCCCATGCCTCAGGCAGGAAGCAAAATGAAGGAGGATCCAGGTTGCTGAAGCAACATGAAAGTACCTGCCTCTGCAAGCCAATTCTTTTCTGTATACAAAACATAACATGGAAAAATGTCTACTGAAATAAGACTCCTGTTGAAAACATTTAAGCTTCGGAATGGTCACGGAAAGCCAAATAACAGAGGACACAATTTTGTTTTTTATTTATTTATTTTATTTTATTTACTTTGTCAAACATGTACGAGAAAACAGGCGTAAGTGTAAACATGGACATGAACACGGGAAATGCGTACGCATAAATGGGGACAATAGGACAGGGACAGTAGCAGTGGTGGGATTCAAATAATTTAACAACCGGTTCTCTGCCCTAATGACCATCTGGGGAGGTGGGGCTCGGTGGTCATGTGACTGGGTGGGCATGGCCAACTCAAGGTCACTCAAGTCGATGGGCGCTTCGCCTTAGCTGTTACAATGTAATGAGGGTTAACCGGAGAGGCAGTTTCTGTAAGCAATAAAGATGAGGCTAGAAACAACACTAGAATGTTCCCTTCCTGCCTTCCTTACAGGATTAGCCCTGGAAAGTGGAAAAAAACAAAAGGAGATTTCTTCCATCAACCGGTTCTCTGAACTACTGAACCCAAAGGAGCCACCACAAAGTTAAGAAAGGAAAAAAAAAAACAATGAACATTTGTACGTTATGTGCAACAGAGGGGGCACCAAGATTTGTCAGTGCTTAGGGCACCAATGAGTCTTAATCCTCCACTGCTGTGGCCAAATCAGTTCTAATGTGCGATTATCTTGTCTTTTCCCAACCTTTGGGGGACAAGCCAGATCTTCAAAGCCTTATCGAAGGCTAAAATGATGGATGCCCACCAAACATCAGGAGACAGGGTGTTCCATATGGCAGGAGCTGCTGTGAAAAGGGCACACTTCCTAGCTCCCATTAGTTAACAACATATAGAGGACAAGACTAGGTGTATGCCCATCCTTAATATTAGTACTTTCCTGCTATCCAAATCTAAGAAAACTCAGAAGAGCCATATCAACAATGATTTATTCATTGAATTCATTGAAATGTTGAAGAAGACGATGCAGAGAACTGAGGCTGGGAAGGGACAAGACATCAATCCTTCCCTATACACTTACACAACCTAACAGAACAAGGTATCAAATTAATATACCAACTTTGAATTGAAGGTGCAATTAAAAAATAAAGAACCAGTTTTCTTTCTTTCTACGATGGCATCAATCATCTGATGTTGATGGTTAACATTTCTTTAAAAAAAATCCATCCTATCTGTATAGGAAAAAAATAACCATCAAAAGATTGATTATTGTACACATTACAGAACTACAAAGGGAATAAGCATTTGAAAAGGTATGCCAGCTATTTGCTTGATTTTATAGGCAAGTTTGGGGACTGAAATATAGAACCAAGAGGGAATAAAAGTGAAACAAATACAAGAGAATAATAACAAGCAGAATAGGTAAATGTAGAGTTTTCTAGATTGGAGATAGGGAATGCAATAATTTTTTTTTTAAAAAAATGACACAACGGTTTTGGGGGGTATTGCTTGCTGAGGTTAGTAAGGCAAGAAAGAAAAAGATTGAAGGAATACAAATATTTTATATTTTAAGTAAGTTATATAGCAGAGATTTTTTCCTCAGGGGTCTGCTGCAATCCAGAAATTCATCTTAGCTACCTGAACATATCTCATCAATTATTGAAATAAATTCCCAAAACATAGTTTTTAAAAGTTCTCATTCCTCTTATTACTCTTATTTTTTGGAGTATAAGACACATCCTTTTCCCTCAAAAAAGAGGGTGAAAATCTGGGTGCGTCTTATACACTGAATACAGCATTTTTGCCTCCTTAAACCCATCCCCTTTGCAAAAATGGCTGTGCATAGCCTTTAGGAGGCTTCCAGAGCGCTCCTGGGGACTGGGGAGGGCAAAAATGAGTGAAAACAGGCTGTTTTTTGCTTGTTTCTGTCCCCCCCCCCCGAGCACTCTGTAAGCCTCCTAAAGGCTATGCATGCCCTTTTTTTGACAAAAATGGGCCTGTTTTCATGAAAAACAAGCCATTTTAGGGAGGTTGCAGAGTGTAAAAACTTTTTTTTTAATTTGCCTCTTCAAAATCTTGGTGCGTCTTATACTCCGGTGCATTTTATACGCCGAAAAATGTGGTAATTCATTAACTATTTTTAAAATGCCTCTGGTCCATGGAGCAAGCATAGAACTAATGGAACAACAGGAGAAAACTTATCAGTGAACAAAATATAATGCTTATTTTGGACATTGTTTTTATAATATCAACTAGATTTTTCAATTAGAAACAAATATTCTATTAAAGTTTAGAGATATAAAGATAAAAGGCTTGTGCAATCTAAGAAAAATATGAAAGAGCAAAAAGAAAAAAGAACAAGTGCGAAGATTTTTTTGAGAAAGAAAAAAAAGAAAAAAGAAAAAAGAAAGATTCCTCCATAATGACAAGTACAATTTCAATAACTTATCACCCTCTGATAATGCAAAAAAGAAAAAAAACTCTTCGTCTCATAAACAATTCTTGTCTATAAACAAATTTTGATCCTTATCATTGTCCTAGCCAACAAAATTCCATTAATTATTACCAGTAATGATGTATATATTTTAAGTTTAATCAAATAAGCCAATTCTGTATTCCTTTATTTTACTTTTAATACAGCAATTTATCACTTTCACTGAAAATACAACAAAAAAACCTCTTTCCATATTTCATTGCTTATTTATAAACAAATCCTTAAAGCTTCATCATATAATCCTGGTCAGCAAAAATCCAATAAGTGTTACCAGAAACAACAACGTATATGTTTTAACCTTGATCAAATAAGTCAACTTTGCTTTTGACAATCTTGATCTTTAATCCCGTTTAAATAGTGTCTTGACTTCTTGATTTCCCAGACCTTGATTTCTTTTCATTTTTCTCATTTTCTCATCTCAAAAGCTCCTTCAAAACTATGACTCATTTGTAAATCTGTTATAAGAAAGTTATCCAAATCACTCTTTCTGATTTGTTGCTTGTTTATTCCATTTATTATTAAGACATCAGCCAGTTTCAATTGTAAATCCAACATAACATTTTTCTCATGTCACTTTTATAATATGTCATTTTTAAATCCACATTGGAATCTGCCTCAATTTCTGTTTTATCTAGTAAAATCAGTTCCTCTTTATAATCTCTTTTGAACTGAGTTTTATGACAGCAGAGTAATTTCGAAGTGCATTGTTCCCAAATAAACTTAAATTCTTCCAAAGTTAAAGTATTTTGCTCCGTTCTGTATTCAGTGGATCTCTCCTCCTTTTATTATGTATTATTATAATAATGTTATAAAGTGTAATCTTTAGTCCTTTCTGGTTATCTGTAATATAGGGGTCCACAACCTCTGGTCCCTACCCAGTGCTGGACTGCAACCCGATGGAAAGGGTGTGAACGAAGTGTAAGTGGCATGTGGGTGAAATCATCCCTTCTTCCTCCGCACCACCTCCTCCAGAAAGTTTGGAGACCGCTGTTTTAGTGTCTAACCTTCAAAATCCCATTTTGACGTTGATGAAAAATGTTTTTCTCAGGTGGTCGCAAAAGTAAATCCCTAGTAAACATGACATCTTCAAGAAAATATCTCGACTATATCTTAATATCTGGCACATCCATAAAAATGAAGGAACTCTGTCAGATATCCAGGCCCTATACACGGGAGCCTTATACTCTAGATCTGTGATGGCAAACCTATGGCACGTGTGCCACAAGTGGCATGAAGAGCCCTCTCTGTGGGCACGCCAGCCGTTGCCCCAGCTTAGCTCCAGCCTGTAGGCATGGCATTTCCTGCTGGCCAGCTGGGTTTTGGGTCTCTACCAGTGGTGGGATTCAGCTGGTTTGCACCTATTCAGGAGAACCGGTTGGTAACTTTCTAAGCAGTTCGGAGAACCGGTTGTTGGAAGAAATCTTTTGTTTTTTCCCACTTTACAGGGCTAATCCTGTAAGGAAGGCAGGAAGGAAACATTCTGGTGTTGTTTCTAGCCTCATCTTTATTGCCCTGCTTACAGAAACTGCCTCTCTGGTTAACCGTTATTACCATTGTAACAACTAAGGCAAAGCGCCCATCGACCTGAGTGACATTGACTTGGCCATGCCCACATGATCACATGACCACCGAGCCCCGCTTACCCAGCTGGTCATTAGGGCAGAGAACTGGCTGGTAAATTATTTGAATCCCACCACTGGTCTCTACCATGTATACACGGGGTGGTGAGGTCCATGCGGGGAACATGCATGTGCATACGTGGGGGAGCGCATGTGCGGGGGGCATTTGCATAGCATTTTGGTCATTCGGGCATGTGCTCCCCCCGCACCCCATTTTGGACCTGAAATGCGCCCTCCTGCACCAATCTGGAAGCGAATAATGGGCAAAGGGAAGGCATGGCACATGCGGGGGGGATGCACGAGAAGGGCACATGTATATGGGCGCAATAGCAATAGCAGTTAGCAATAGCAGTTAGACTTATATACCGCTTCATAGGGCTTTCAGCCCTCTCTAAGCGGTTTACAGAGTCAGCATATCGCCCCCACAGTCTGGGTCCTCATTTCACCCACCTCGGAAGGATGGAAGGCTGAGTCAACCCTGAGCCGGTGAGATTTGAACCGCCGAACTGCAGATAACAGTCAGCTGAAGTGGCCTGCAGTACTGTACCTTAACCACTGCACCACCTCAGTGCATGTACGGCAGTTGCATGCGTGTGGGTGGGGGCATGCACAGGAGGCACTCACATTGCATTTTGGGGTTGCATGCACACATACATTCACACATGCACTTTCACGCCTTGGGCACCAAAAAGTTTAACCATCACTGCTCTAAATAATGATAAGCACCTAAATTCAACAGCAAACGGACAGCTTATCTGGCTTTTTCAAAACAGGACTAATATATGTCCAGTAGCTTACCTTTCTGGCAATCTAAGCATGGTGTTTTGAATGAGCTGTTATGTCAGCACCAATGTGCAATAATTTAGAATGTTAGCCGCCAGATATACCGCTATTAAATGCACACAAGCAGAGAAATGTTGTCTTGTTATCAGCCATATCCCTCTCTCCTTCACTGGGGAAGAAAGATTACTTGGCAGTTTTCATCTCTGTATAGAACTAGTTTTCCTTAAAGCCAGTGGCCTTAATGGCCCATTCAGGAGCAAACAAGAGAGATAAATTGGGAGCTAAAGTTTCCCAGAGCAGGAATGTTGGAAATGTAAATAACCAGCTGCCACCTAGCATACCATGTGCAAATTGTAAAAAGAGTGTTTCTGGAAAGGGTGGGAAGAAAAGAAAAAAGCTGTCTGCTGAAATTCAAGAGAGTAAAAGATATGTCTGCTGAAATTCAAGAGAGTAAAAGTAAAAGATAATTAAGGCTGCCGCCTTAATTATCAGAATAATATTTGCTGTGGCTTCTGACCTGTTGCACGATAGAATTTCTACGTTTATGGTGCCATCTTGAATTTCTGGGAAGCTTCAGCCAAATTAGAGCCAGCCAAAAATCAGCATGACCCAAATCACCCAAATGGTTTTCATCTCAAGAGGGGCGGCTCATAATGATGTTTTTGTGGTTTGGAAATCCTACTTCTTTCCCAGCTGTGTTGAGGATTATAGCCGGAACCAGGGAAGCCTCTGAAATGGGAGGGCCACTATTCCTGCTGATAACGGCGCTTTGTCCTTGTGAAAGTAACTGTAGGTCAGTTATTAAGAACCACGCTGGCTCGATGGTTAAAATGCAGCACTGCAGGCTACTTCTGCTGACTGCCAATGGCCAGCAATTTGGCAGTTTGATTCTCACCAGCTCAAGGTTGGCTCAGCCTTCCATCCTTCCCAAGTCAGTAAAATGAGGACCCAGATTGTTGGGGGAATATGCTGACTCTGTGAAACCATTTAGAAGAGGGCTGTAAAGCTCTGTGAAGTCTAAGTGCTATTGCTATTAATTGATGAAAGAAATGTCCTTCTGGGTTCGGCTCCAAGTGGGGAAAAAGACACTGGAGACATGGGGGCTGCTTGGAAAGATGGTTTATTGGTGGACAGGACCACATGGCTTGAGTCCTGAACAGAAAAGGTGATCACGTGCTTCGATGTTGGTGGAGAAGAAGAGAAGGGCTGAAGGAGAGGCTTGCTAGGCTTTTTATAACCTGTTCAATCCCACCTCTCTGTTTCCTGTTCCTGTGTAAGAAATGTATTCTGATTGGTTGTCAGACTCCCATGGGGCCATGCAGGGGCTACTCTCTAGGCTGTGTTTTGAATCCAGGGTTGGTTGAGTTCTCAGATGCCATGTGGTCAGTTGATTAAAGGGCCAATATTACCATGCTTTTACTCCCATCCCCCCTGGAGCTGCAGTGGAGAAGTCTTTATTATGTAAAATGGACTAGCTTGACCTTAGCTTGACCTTCTTAATGGCCCATTAACAGTGGGGATGGGCAGGAAGCTACAGGCAACCATTCTGTCTTTTAAAACATGTTTCTTTCTTTTCATATCCAGAGAAATATTCTGCCTTTTCAATATTTCCTAGGATATTTCATTTTTCTGGGAGAGGGCTGGATGATAACTTCCCACTATTAATAAAATGGAACCTCTTGATAACCAAGCCCAGTGGTGATTGTGTGTCCTGGACTAAACATTACAACAAATGATCACAAAATCAGAGGAAATGACCTTATATCAAAGCAGACCATTGATCCATCTTGTTCAGTACTGTGCACAAAGTTGTGTCCCACTCCTGAGCTCTGATTGGGCATATTTCAGAGGTGGGGTACTCCCAGTTTGGCCTGGATCAGGCAAACCAGTAGTAGCGGTGGCGGGAGGCTCTGCCCACCCACCCGGATGCTTCTGCGCATGCGCAGAAGTGTCACACCCAAACTAGTAGTTTAAAAAAATTGGCAACCCACCACTGACATGTTTTAATATGTGCAGCTTTGCTTCCAGAAAGGGGTTGAAATTCACCATGCATTTGAGACATTTATGAGAACTGCAACAGAGCACTATGTTCTGGCGCACAGAAACATCCGCAGAAAATCATTCGACTTATGACTATTTCCTTTCCTGTGATTTGTAAAAACTAAGAGCGTCTCTTAGCCCTATTTATGGTAATATCAACTCTGCTTTCATTGCTGTTATATCAGCACCGCAATGGTTGAATGTGTTCTGACCTAGGATTCCCAAAAGCATGAAGCTGACTCCTCATCCCGAAAAAAAAAACCTTTTATTTAGTTTAAAGTGAATTTCTCTCCGGAAAAGTCCCGGCCAACAGTCTTTCAAGAGATTTCACAACTATAGACCTTTGTCAGAGAGCTGCCAGGCCAATATCTTCCAAACGTCACTCCGTAGCAGACAATACTTGGGAAGAAGTCAGGAACAGATCTTCACTTTAATGAATTGAACGACGGTAATTGTCTCCTGCAAACTCCACTTCCCTTTCGCTCCTCTTTATTCACTATGGGAGGGGCCATTCACTGTCCACCTGTGGCTTTACTCCCAAGTCGGCCTTTGTTCCTTAGCTCTTCCCTTCTCCTAGCAGCTCTGCGCATGCACACACTGGGAACAGGCTCCAGCTGTTCTTCTGCCCCACTGATATCCGACTCAGAAGGCAGCTGATAACTGTCGGACAGGCCTGGCCCCATCTCTGCCTCTGATGCAGAGCCCTCATCAGAGCCTTCCCCAGACTCCAGGAGTGGCCCATGTCCCTCTCCAACCGCCTGCTGCCAATTACCTCCCAAAGACCCATTAGATCACACAGGGCAGGCCTCCTCCGGGTTCCGTCTACCAGCCAATGTCATCTGGCCACTACCCGGGGGAGGGCCTTCTCTATGGCGGCTCCGGCCCTTTGGAACGAGCTCCCTGCAGAGATTCGGACCCTCACCTCTCTCCAGGCCTTCCGAAAAGCCGTTAAAACCTGGCTGTGTCGGCAGGCCTGTGGTCGATGAGTTCCCTTCCCCTCTCGAATCGTGTGGCTGTTGGTTGTTTTTAAATGCCCTGTACTTTTTGTTGTAGTTTTTGTGTTTCCTTTCCCCTCCTTGGGTTTGTGCGCCGCCCTGAGTCCCGCCGGGAATAGGGCGGCATATAAATAAAATGAACCTTGAACCTTGAACCTCCTCACTGTCTGAGTCTGCCACCAGCTCCACTGGCCGCTGATGGGGCACAACAGACTGATGCTAAAAGAGGCTGTAAATTACGATGGTGGAAATGCTTATAGGTAGATATGATGCAAAAATTTCCCCCTGTTACATTTCAGTCAACGCGATTCCTAAGATATGAAAATACCTGAAACCCGTTTAAAGAAAAATGATAGGAAAGAGGACATGTGTGAACAAAGCTAAGAATGCAAACAGATTTGAAGGATTGGGGTGGCGGGAAGAAATCCCAAATTCCTAAGGCAGAATTTGTAAACAGATACAATCAATCATTAATAATACCCTCCACCAAAGAAGGGGAGGGAAATACTGTGGTTAAAGTTCTCTTCCCGAAGCCTCCGAATGATAAAATTCAGTATCAACGAACACGAGAAGAAATGCTTGTATTAATTATTCACTCATCTCCCGAGCTTTTTGCACTCATACACATCCTGTGTGTGCATTATTTAACACTTCAGAGTTCAACACAGATGCAGTACGGCTGAGCAGCACACAGCTGAGTGAGCAGTTGAGAGAGTGGCTACTAAATGTGTAGCGAATGAGTCCTGCTCCCTGCTTCCTCAACACGAGGCTCACCGTCTATACGATTTCAGCCTTTCTGTTCTTGTGGGGAATCAGGGCAGATGAAGCTGCTGACAAGAAAATGAATCTGGTTCAGTAGACCAAGTCCTGACATTTCTGTGTGGGAAGTCTACGACAGAATGGAATATCATAGAAATGACAGGACCTTGATCTGAACAATTACTACTGCTATGCATAAGGGCTCTCTTTCCTCCAGTAATCTTTCATCGTTCTTACGCTACGGACTTTCCTTGCCAAGATGACACACGTGATAATTAATATTTTATTATTCTATTTTTTGCAAGTTGGGAACATAAGGAAGTGTCCCACAGCAGATCTGTACATTTACCTATCCACTCCGGAGTGACATAGTGTGGTTGATGCTCTGGAGGCTTTCGGTTAAGCAGAAAACTTTCCATCTTTTAGGTACCTGATATTTTGAATCTGGAGATGCTGTCAAACAAACCTGGGTTGTTTTTACTTTATAATCATGTAAATGTCAAAATGCTTGCTTCTCCAGGAACTATAATAATTTGTTTGATAGAGGATCCTTCCCTCCTTCCTCCCTCCCACCTTCCTTTATTCCCTCCTTCTTTCTTTCCTTCCTTTCTTCCTTCCCTGTGTGAATTACGGATGTATGTGAAAATATAGTACTAGAAACATCAAAAACCCTCTAAGTGTGGGTGTGAGAGAGAGTGCAAGTGAATGAGTGAGTGATTAGTGATGTACAGTCCCTGCAGTTTTCTTAGGCAGGCTTTTCAGAAATGTTTTGCCCATTGCCTCCTTCCTAGGGCTGAGAGAAAATGACTGGCCCAAGGTCATTCAGCTGGCTTGGTGCCTAAGCAATAGCAATAACACATAGGCAAATATACCATTCCACAGGGATGTGCAGTCAGGGGAGGCAGGAGAGGCAGAGCCTCACCACTGTCCAATCCAACTTCTGTGTTTGTGTTTGTTTGAGAGTGAGTGAGTGAGAGAGGGATCCAACTTCTCTGTGTGCGTGTGTCTGTTTGAGAGAGGGGGGAGGGAGGGAGAGAGGGTGGGAGGAGGGGAAGGGAGAAGAAAAAGAAAGAAGGAAACTTCTTTCGCAAAGGAGAAAAACAAATGCTGTCACTTTAAATCGGAACTGAGCATGCCTGGAATTCTGGGAGTTGAAGTCCACAAGTCTAAAAAAATTTGAAATCCCTGTGTCAGTGCCTCACCAGCCATAAACCTCACCGCACGTCACTGCCATTCCATAGTGATTTACAGCACTGTCTAAGCAGTTTACAAATGTCAGCATATTGCCCTGAACAATCTCATTGTCGAGCCTGGAAGCCATATTTTGCATTGGGCCTTCAGGCCTGCCACATCCAATGCTGTGGGAACATGGGAGAGTTGATTATATGGGAGATATATAGTCATAATAACATTCTTTTCTCAGAGAGTCCAGAACATCTTGCCCTGCACCTGGAGGGGTAGGACTGTGAGGCACCTCCAGTTGGGACGGTGCCTGATTGGGCCATGTGATGGACATGTGGGTGCTGGCTAGGGTCTTGAACTTTCGTTTGGGTGGGGAAAACCTGGAAGCTTTCAGATTCGGGTTTTTCCAGATGTGCCAATATGACGTCTCTAATCAAATGGAACTTTGAGGAACTTCAAGCGTTGGAGTCTTCTTTCGTTGGGGGTGTTACTTGGAATCCTGATGTTCATTTTACAGACTTCGGAAGGATGGAAGGCCCAGTCAGCCTTGAGCCCATCCAGATCGAACTCCCGGCTGTGGACAGAGTTTGCCTGCAGTACTGCCTTCTAACCACTGTGCCACCATGGCTCCTACCACTAACGCAGGACTAGCGCTACAGTCTCCTGGTTTCTAACTTGATGCCTTAACTCCTATACCAAACTGTCTGTCTCCTATCGCATACACCAAAATAATTCAATAGATGAGACTATAGAGATTAGCAATAAGGCAAGCCATGAAAAAAAAGGCTCTGTGAAAGGGGAAACGATGAGTAATGACCTATTATTAAGAACAGATGATATGCCTCCTTGTTCCTATAGGCGAGGCCTATATTCAATTAATTAACATTCAAATCTAAATCTCACACATATTTTCAAAGCATGTTCACAAGATTAGCTTTCTCTCGCGACTATCAAAGTCGATCCGTGCACATTCCTGGCACTACATCAAGGTTAAGTTAAAAGCAGCACTTGAAGGCAGTTGCGTGTGGCACGGGACACAAGGCGGCTCATTAGCCAATGGTGAGTCTGATGCGAAAGCCTTTAATGTGGTACAATGGCCTTTTTAAAAGCCGTCCGTTAAAAAGAGGGGAAGTTAATAATGTGAAAGTTTTACTGCATTTTTTTTTAAAGGGCAACTTCTCTTTTTTGGGTGGGGGGGGGAATGATACATTGCTGCTAGTCAAAGGCTCAGAGTTTTCCTTCACTTGGGGGGGGGATCAGTGTAATTATATATGGGGAATGGACTACAGCACTAAAGTAGCATTACAGCAGGGTCTTAACCTTGGAGGCAGGAGGTGGAAAAATAGGTATTAGCCATCTTCCCCAAGCCCTTAAGAGCATAAACATGTGGCGAACCCATTACCTAAACTACAAAGAATGGACCCTCCCTAATATACTGAGCTATGAGGTTAAGTAAATACTGAAAATGTTTTTTTTCCTTTTCTTTCTTCCTTCCTTCCTTTCTTCCTTCCTTTCTTTCTTTCTTTCTTTCTTTTTCTTTCTTTTTTTCTTTCTTTCTTTCTTTCTTTCTTTCTTTCTTTCTTTCTTTTTTTTAAAAACCCACTGATGGGGGTAAGGCTTAAAAAACAACAACACAGTTTCCCTGAAAATAAGACCTCCCCGGATAATAAGCCCAATTGGGCTTTTGAGCGCATGCACTCAAATAAGCTCTCCCCCCCCAAAAAATAAGCCCTCCCTGAAAATATTGCAACACAGCTGCTTGCCACCTCCTGCACCTCGAAAATAATAAGACCTCCCCGAAAATAACAGCAGACGCTTATTTCGGGGGTCAAAAGAAAATAAAACCTGTATTATTTTTAAAAGGGCAACACAGTATCTATCTATGTATCTATCTATGTATCTATCTATCTATGTATCTATCTATCTATGTATCTATCTATCTATCTATCTATCTATCTATCTATCTATCTATCTATCTATCTATCTATCTATCTATCTATCTATCTATCTATCTATCTATCTATTGAGCCGAGGTGGTGCAGTGGGTAGAGTGCAGTACTGCAGGCCACTTCAGCTGACTGTTATCTGCAGTTCAGCGGTTCAAATCTCACCGGCTCAGGGTTGACTCAGCCTTCCATCCTTCCAAAGTGGTAAAATGAGGACCCAGATTGTGGGGGGTGATATGCTGACTCTGTAAACCACTTAGAGAGGGCTGAAAGCCCTATGAAGCGGTATATAAGTCTAACTGCTATTGCTATTGCTATTGCTATTGCTATTGCTATTGCTATTGCTATCTATCTATCTATCTATCTATCTATCTATCTATCTATCTATCTATCTATCTATCACATTTTTCACTTGTCAATCCCAAACATTTGGAATCTATGAAAGGGGGGGTCCTTCAAACAAACACTCAAGCTCTGCTCTTCCTAGCATGTTGATTATCAAAGCTTCATGTATGGGAATCGGTTAAGGCCACCCTTCCCTGGATATAGATTTACCAGCGCTGCAACGGATGGAGACAGATTGCAATGCTTGCCTCTACACAGCCAAGTTTCAGCAATTAAAGGATTCTAGCATCTGGGCTGTAGAACCGGTTTTCCCACAGATAAAAGCAGCACTGCTTCTTCCTGCGATGGCTTCTTATTACCAGATTGTTAGAAACGGCTTCATCCAGAAAGGAAGCAGTAGGGGGTTGTAGGAGGTAATAGATTTGATGAATATCCAGGGAAGGCTGGTATGGGCCAGTGAAATGCTGTGGAAGCTGGGTGAGTAGTAAATGAAAACACAGAAAAGGAGAAAGCTTCTCGGTGTGGAAAGTTAGCATTGCACTGGCATCCTTCAGTCTCAAAAGATGATGGTATCGTGCTCTGGAAAGAGGTCAAAGCTGGACTGTTCTCTCCAGCATGAGGCCTGGGTAGATTAATATGGAGAGTAGACTGTTGCCCAAGCAGCAGATCCCCCCTCTTCACATCGCTGAAATAGCAATAGCAGTTAGACTTACATACCGCTTCATATATAGTTATCATTTAACTGTTTTAATGGTCCTTTTCCCTAGAATAATCCATAGTTAAAAACCACAACCGCCTAATGGCATTTCATTATAGCAATATCAATAGCAGTTAGACTTACATACCGCTTCATATATAGTTATCATTTAACTGTTTTAATGGTCCTTTTCCCTAGAATAATCCATAGTTAAAAACCACAACCGCCTAATGGCATTTCATTATAGCAATATCAATAGCAGTTAGACTTATATATCGCTTCATAGGGCTTTCAGCCCTCTCTAAGCGGTTTACAGAGTCAGCATATTGCCCCCAACAACAATCCGGGTCCTCATTTTACCCACCTCGGAAGGATGGAAGGCTGAGTCAACCCTGAGCCGGTGAGATATGAACAGCCGAACTGCAGAACTGCAGTCAGCTGAAGTAGCCTGCAGTGCTGCATTTAACCACTGCGCCACCTCGGCTCAGTAAAAAAAATAGTCCAATGGTTGCAGCAGAGCCGATACGATTGGTTCCAGCTGCGTCGCAGGAGTTACCAGAACGTGGTTGTACACAGTCACAAACTGCTTCCGGGACTCTGGTTCTGGATTTTGCCTCTAGGTTGATGCCTGAAGCAGTGGATATAGCCACAAGGCAGTGGTGGTTTGCAATCAGAGTTTCCCTTCTCCTAGAAGATGGTTCTGCTGTTTTATCTGCTGTTGGGACATAGAGCCCTCTTCCACCTTCAAAACCCTTGACTGTCTTCTCCTGTAACCCTGGAAAGGGGCTCTTAGGAGATGCTACCAGCCGGGCCACCTGTACTAAGGTTTTTTTAAGGAGGTGTTACTCCTCCATCACTCACCCTTTGTCCTGACTTGTGACAGGCAGAACCTGGCTTCCCAAATGTTGGGCCCAGGATGGCAGGTTTGGAAAATTAGCATAGTATAGCCTTTATTGTCATTGTACATCGTGTATACCACACACTTGGTTAGCCCTGAAGCACTGACAAGGAGTCAGGTTTGAATGTGATCAAGGTAATTTGTTTAAGGTTTAAGGTTTAAGGTTGTTCTATGAAATTGGCCTCTGATAAAAACCCAAGGATTGAAAACTTGGAGGGGTTTAAAATTTCAGCTTTAAAGACAAGAAACAGTGGCTGGAAATTAATCAAGGAGAGAAGCAACCTGTAATTAAGGAGAAACTTCCTAACAGTGAGGACAATGGAACGGCTTGTCTTCAGAAGTTGGGGATGCTTCATCACTGGGGTTTTTTTTAAAAAAAAGACTGGACAGCCATTTGTCTGGTTGGACTAGAAGACCTCCAAGGTCCCTTCCAGCTTTATTCTGATTGAAGCGTCACTGGATTCTAGAGTAATCTTTGCTATGTACAAACATAGAGAAATATATTGGGGAGTACAAGTTAAATTATAACGCATTCTATAGTGTGTGGGTGTGATAGCAAAGATGGTAGAAATCACAGCTTTCTGAAATTCAACTAAATAAAAAGGAAACACGAGAAAACATCAGAAACAGCATGTTAACTGATCCACTAAAAACTGGGATCATCAACCATGACGGTTTGTATCAATGGGCTTAAAATTATCTAGCTCTATTTAAGTTTATCTTCACCTCAGCTCATCTAGCGTTTCCCCTTAAGATTCTGAAAATGCTAAGTGAATTATAAACAGATGCTTGAGCCATTCGGTTAGGCAAATGAAAGACAGTAAAATATGGGATTGGCCCCATCTCCATCTTTAAGGCCATGGAACATAAAAACAGCTTTTAATGAGAACCCCTAGATCCACAGATCATTAACTAGAATCCATTCATCATAGACTATAAGAACTGCCCTTAACTACATTAGTTTGACGAACTGGTGCATTCTTCATGTCTCAGAAAATATCTCCATTATCCCAGATGTTCTTAGAAATTCCAGAACTGCTGCCTGGATCTTTGACTTTGAGAAACTGAAAGCTTGCCTAAACCTCAAGGTCAATTCCTAAAGGATTGTAAAGTGTAATTAACCTTTTTATTGTGGGGTTTTTTCCCCCCCTGCAAATGTGTCAAACCAATTTCTTCATATCATTGAGGAAGTCTTGCAATCCAGTTTAGAAACAGAAGTAAGCCATGGGGTACCACAAGGTCTTAGGCCCAGTACTTTTCAATATCTCCATAAATAGATGAAGAAATAGAAGGGGAACTCATCAAATTTGCAGGTGACACTAAACTGGCAGGAATAGCCAACAACCCAGATGAAAAAAAAGTCTTAAAAATGGGTCCCATCCAACAAAATGAAATTTAATGTGGAGATAAGCAAGGTTTTACACTTAGGCAGGAAAAAACCAAAGGTACAAGTACAGATTAGGTGAAACCTGGCTCAAAAACAGTAACTGTGAGAGAGATCTTGGAATCCTAGGGAGTGATAGCTTATATATGAGCCAGCAGTGTGTGGAAGCAGCCAAAAAAGGCTAATACAGTCCTTGGTTGTATAAACAGAGGCACGGAATCAAAATCGTGTGATGTATTATTGCTGCTTTCTAAATCCTTAGTGAACCACACCTGGAATATTGCATCCTGTTTTGGTCACCACATTACAAAAAAGATGTGGAGGCTTTGGAAAAAATGCAAAGAGCAACTAAGGGGATTAAAGACCTGGAGATTATGAAGAATGGTTGCCGGATTTGGGAGCCGCTAGTCTGGAGAAAAGAAGGACTAGGGGTGACATGATAGCAGTAATCCAGTACTTGAGGGGCCGCCATGAAGAAGAGAGGCTCCAGTGGTGGGTTTCTGTCGGTTCGCACCGGATCGGGAGAACCGGATGGTGAAATTTACCGATCCGGTGAGAGGAGGTTCGACCGGTGAATCCGGAAGTAACGTCCAGAACGCCTGCCCCAGCCCTGTTGCTCCTCGCTCACCCCTGCCCATCCGGAAGCAGCTCCATCATTTGCTCCCCCCACCCAGCCGCACTATCCTAACCTAATTCGGTGTCAAGTCCCATACCTGGGAGTGGAGGTGGTGAACCGAGAAGCATGGAGAGGTCCAGAGGCACAATCCACCAGACAGCTGCGGCAAGCTCAGGAGTTTTCTCCTGGATTCCTCTCTGTCCTGCCTCCTCCGATCTCCCAAAATTCTTTCTCCAGAGTGTGATAGCTTTCTCCTGGATTCCCCTCTGTCCTGCCTCCTCCGTTCTCCTAAAGTTATTTCCCTAACGTGTGATAGCTTTGTCCTGGATTTCCCTCTGTCCTGCCTTCTCCGATCTCCCTAATTTTGGCCCTTAATCCTCCAGTTGCCTATTTTTGGGAGGTTTTCTCCTCTTTCCCCTCCCCCCCTTCATAGGAGTCCCAAAGATTTTTGCCACATGGCTTGGGGGTGATGATCATGTGACTGAGTCTGCACGAGTGATGTCAAGTTGGCCATACCTGCCCGGTCACATGACTGCCGAGCCACACCCACAAAATAGGCCACACCCACAGAATAGGTTCTAAAAAATATTTGAAACCCACCACTGAGAGGCTCAACCTATTTCCCAAAGCACCAGAAAGCAGCACAAGAAACGATGGATAGAAACTAATTGAGGACAGAAGCAGCCTGGAATTAAGGGGACAATCCCTAACAGTGAGCATAATTAAATAATGGAACCAAGGCCACCAAGAGGATTATTAAGTGCTGGAACAAGACTAATATGGGCTCCACTTCTCCAGCTGATCCACTCACCTCCCCCATGGGAGTCGGGTGGGATCAAGCCCCGCTTGGGCAGCAGTCTGCGGGATGTCTCGACCCAAGAGAAAGAGGACTGGGTGGTGACAGTGTGCATGATCCCCCCCCCCCCATGGAACAGTTGCTCTATACATAAAACAAGGCAGAAGCTGGTTGACTTTCTTTACTTCACCCTCCCACGGGTGGGAGGCACAGAAAGCGACATTGCGTCTCAAAGAAAGGGAGTGATGCAGTGGTGGGTTTCAAAAATTTTTTGAACCTACTCTGTGGGTGTGGCCTCCTTTGTGGGAGTGGCTTGCCGGCCATGTGACCTGGTGGGAGTGGCTTGCCGGACATGTGGTTTCTCTCTCTCTCTCTCTCTCTCTCTCTCTCTCTCTCCCCCCTTCCTTTTGTCTCTTTGTCCCTTTTTCCTTTTTTTCTTTCTTCTCTCTCACTTTTTCTTTCTTTCTTTTTTTCTTTCTTCCTTTATTTCTCTCTCTCTCTCCTTCCTTTTGTTTCTCTGTCCCTTTTTCCTTTTTTTCTTTCATCTCTCTCACTTTTTCTTTCTTTCTTTTTTCTTTCTTCCTTTATTTCTCTCTCTCTCTCTCTCTCTCTCTCTCCTTCCTTTTGTCTCTCTGCCCCTTTTTCCTTTTTTCTTTCCTCTCTCTCTCACTTTTTCTTTCTTTCTTTTTTTCTTTCTTTCTTTCTTCCTTTCTTTCTCTTTCTCTCTCTGTATGTGTCTGTCTGTCTGTCTGTCTGTCTCTCTCTGTGTGTGTATGTGTGTGTGTGTGTCAGTGGTGGGTTTCAAAAAATGTTGGAAGCTCTTCTGTAGGTGTGGCCTGCTTTCCGAGTCCACTGGTGGAACCTCTTCTAACCGGTTTGGTAGATTTGACGAACCGGTTCTACCGAACTGGTGCGAACTGGCAGGAACCTACCTGTGGAGTGATGGAAGACTTAAGTCAATCAAGGTTGCTGGGGGAGGGGGCGCATGCGCAGGTGGTAGCGCTGAGCTGCAGGTGTATTAGCGTTATCAAGAGGGTGAGTGGGAGCCCCTTGGGCCTCTCCTCTGCGCATCTGGGTGATGACACTCCTGTCTCTTTCATTAGGCAACATGACTCACCATTTTTACCATTTAGGTAGAGAGTATGAGATATATCCAATATTGTTTTTCTTTTTAAAAAAAATGGTTTTGTAATTTATTTATTTATTTGAAAAAATCCCCTTTATGGGCTCCCTTTGAGCTCCATGGGCCCTGGAACAATGTACCGGCTGAACCCCCCCTCTCCTCAGGCCTGAGCGGAACAGCTTGCCTTCAGAAGCTGTGGATGCTTCATCACTGGAGGTTTTTAAGATGAGACTGGACACAACCACTGGAATTGGAGGGGGTTGGACTAGAACAGTGTTTCTCAACCTATGCTGGCTGGGGAATTCTGGGAGTTGAAGTCCACAGGACTTAAAGTCGCCAAGGTTGCTGGCTGGGGAATTCTGGGAGTTGAAGTCCACAGGACTTAAAGTCGCCAAGGTTGCTGGCTGGGGAATTCTGGGAGTTGAAGTCCACAGGACTTAAAGTCGCCAAGGTTGAGAAACACCGGACTAGAAGATCTCAAAGGACCTTTCCAGCTCTATTCTGAATTGAACTGAATAGGAAAACAAGCTATTGGAAAAATTAAACAAATTTGTCGCCCATGATTGCTGAAGCCTGGCTCCTTTCTTCATATTAGGAACTCTTTAACTAAATGTCTTATAGGAATACCATTTTTAGCAAATGCTGAGAATTTATCCTATTCATGAAGTAACATTTCACAGAATTGGCTTGATTGGAGCTTGCCACTTCAGAAACAGTTGCATGCATTAAGAAGAAGAATCTTTAGCAGTTTTTTTTACTAGAGAGAGGCACAGATTTGATTCGGAAATCTGCTTCAAAGCTCTCCCCCATCCCTTCCCCTGCTGCATCTCCGGTTCCTCTAGAGAAACAATACCAATTTCTTTTAAGGAATGAAATCACTTTCTTTTTCCGCACATCAAATCTCCAGAATTACAAACCAGGAACTTCCGAGACTCAAATTTGGGCAAGGCCCGTTTGGATCAGTCCCAATCTGCAGATATATGATGGGGAGTTGACTTGCAAGGAGTTTCATCCGAATTTGGGACAGGATGGTCTTCTGTGAGGAACATCAGCTTGTTAGGTAAACTCCATAGCTAATCCTTGACTTCATTTGAATTCATTGAGTGACCATTCAAAGTTACAATGGCAATTGATTCATACCTGTGATGGTTGCAGTGTCTCGGGATCAGGCGATCCACCTTTTGTGACCTTCTGACAAGCAAAGTTAATGGAGAAGCCAGATTCACGTAACAACTGTGTTACTAACTTAACAATGTCAGTGATTCACTCAACAGCTGTGGCAAGAAAGGTTGTAAAGCAGGACAAAAAAGTGCAGCATGCAAATCTTCATAAGAAAGCACAGTTCAGATTTGTACTTCTTTCTCCACCCTTGTGTGGCTTAAGAGGCTGAGAGCATCTTACTTTTGGGATGGAAGAACAGAGATCACCTCTGCATTGTTATTGCAATGGCCAACCAGTCTGAAGACTCTCTACATCTAGCCTTGTTTAATCTAGCCTTCACATCAGAGGTGGGTTCCTACCAGTTCGCACCTATTCGGTAGAACCGGGTCGTCAAATCTACTGAACCGGTTAGAAGAGGTTCCACCAGTGGACCCGGAAAGCAGGCCACACCTACAGAAGAGGTTCCAAACTTTTTTGAAACCCACCACTGGTCCTTGGATATGATTATTCTACACTATCATGCTCCTATTTATAAAACTCAGTGCCTCTGTGAAAGGTAAGGATGACTACTGCGTTTGTGGTGCAATCAGAACATTGCGTGTGTTGAAGTTGTTTTAACGCAAACCAAAGATGCCTTTTAAAAAACAAGTTGACATCATATTCTTATGCATGCCAGTGCTGTGTGTGAGGTAATTTAAGGTGGTTCTGACAAGTGTCATCGGCATCTTCATATCTGGTCACATGGGTGGCAAGCCACTCCCATCAGGTCACATGGGTGGCAAGCCACTCCCACAAAGGAGGCCACACCCACAGAGTAGGTTCGAACAATTTTTGAAACCCACCACTGCTTCACATGATTCTCTTTAAAGATTCTCTTTAAAAATAGAGCAAATATTTTTCCTCCCTTTCCACAAAAACGTTCCATTATATCTGTCTGATAAGTGGAGGGATCTGCAAATTTGATTACGTTTGCCCCTAAAAAGGAGACCATTACGTCTTCTCTTTACAATTTTTTTTTAAAAAATCAGATTTTTGACAAAGTATAGCTGGAAAACTCCTCTCCTAATTTCTGTGAAATTCGGCGTGCTTTATCCCTTCCCAATCTCCTGGTGTGTCTACAAAATTCATCCTGTTCCCTTGAAAAGTAGCAGTCATAAAACTTACACCCATTTGTTGGTTTTCATGCTAGATTATGGGAGACTACTGGTAGAGCCCTATTTTTCCCAAATGTTGCTCTATACAAAACTTTGAATCAGATTTTACTATTTCTTTCCAGCCCAAGTTTTTGATCTGGATTCTGAATTGATCTATTAAGCTTTACCAAGTTCTAAAATATCCTTGTTTTTCTTTAGAAAGTAAGCTTTCATTCACTGAAAAAAAATGTTAATTAAATATCTAAAATTGTTAAAAGATGGACCACAATTATTCCAGATTTTTCTCTCTGTCTCTGTTTTAATGGAAGCAAAAAAAGTTATATAGAGAAGGAATCTTAGTTGTGGATAGAATTGGTCTAGCTGCTACTACTAATATTAGGAACAGTACACATTAGATGAGTATATAAAGGAAACAATTTTGCATCTTCTCACTTACTAGTATTGTAAGTGTAAAAATCTCATTAAGTAGCTAAGCACATGGTACAAATTACCACACAAAAGTGCATAAGATTTATTTTGGCAGTAGCAGCACAGTAATTTATCTGGGAATTATTAATACTGAACCTAATGGGACATGTGATTTAAGTAGTCCCTATTAGAAAAAAATAATAATCCCCCCTGTCAGGAAAAATTACTTTCTTTTCTATAACAAATAAAATAGTAATATTTATTCCTTAATTGATGCCAATGTTCTACTGAAATATCCAAAATGATTCACAAGAATTAAAAAAAAATCATCATGGAGATAGTTATCCTTTCACATCTCATCAAGTCTGTTAGATTCCCCCCCTAGAATTTCTTTGCAGCTTCCAATCTGAGGATTAAACTGGTCCTGACATTAAGTTGGTAATGTGGTATCTATGGGAAGGTGAGCTCAGGAACCAAAGCATATAGCCTTGATGGTGAACCAATGGTGGGATTCAGCCGGTTCACACCTATTCGGGAGAACCAGTTGGTAACTTTCTAAGCAGTTCGAAGAACCGGTTGTTGGAAGAAATCTCCTTTTGTTTTTCCCCACTTTACAGGGTTAATCTTGTAAGAAAGGCAGGAAGTAAACATTCTGGTGTTGTTTCTAGCCCAATCTTTATTGACCTGCTTACAGAAACTGCCTCTCCAGTTAACCCTGATTACATTGTAACAGCTAAGGCAAAGCACCCATCGACGGGAGTGACGTTGAGTTGGCCACACCCACCCAGTCACGTGACCACTGAGCCCCGCCTACCCAACTGGCCATTATGGCAGAGAACTGGTTGTTAAGTTATTTGAATCCCACCACTGTGGTGAACCTACAGCAAGGATGCCACAGGCGGCATGCAGATCCCTCTCTGCGGGCACGCCAACCGTCGCCCCAGCCCAGCTCCACTGCGTATGTGTGCATGCCTCCCGCTGGCCAGCTGGTCTTCAGGTCTCTGCCATGCAAGCACGGGGAGCGGGGTGCATGTGGGGGATGCATGCATGGAGGCACTTGCATTGCATTTTGAGGGATCACCCAGTGCCCCAGCACCCCGCTTTGGTTTCCAGGTAGGTGCAGGATGCCTTCCAGACACACAATGGGGTGCGGGGTGCTTTCAACACACGACAACAAAAAGGTTAGCCATCACTAGCATATAGCATGACCTTGTCTCTATTTCAGTCAATCAGAATAGAGTTGGAAGAAGGACTAGGAGTTGAATTCTGAAAATCTTAAAGTGGCCAAGGTTGGAGACCCCTGTTCAGTGGTGGGGTTCAAAATTTTTTAGAACCTCTTCTGTAGGTGTGGCCTGCTTTGTGGGAGTGGCTTGCCAGCCATGTGACTGGGTGGGAGTGGCTTGTTGGCCATGTGACTGGGTGGGCGTGGCCAACTTGTAAAATATGGTGAAACTCACTTAACAACGCTTTTGCTTAGCAACCAAAATGTTGGCTCAGAAGCTCTGGCATTTGAAGCACGCAAGTCTTAAAGCTGTCAAGTTACAAGATCCTTGCACCCCTAACCCTTTAGAAGAAAACACCCCAGGGGTGTTCAAACATGACAGCTTTAAGACTTGTGAACTTCAACTCCCAAAATTCCTCCTCTCGCTCTTCATCTTGATGATGTGCGGACGGGCGGGGGGAGGGAGGGAGCTGGAACCGGTTCTAAATGGCACTGTAGATTTGTGGAACCTCTTCTATAGAAGAGGTTAGAACTGGCAGGAACCCACCCCTGCCCCTGTTCTAGTTCAACCCCCAGTTCAAGCAGGAGACCCTATACCATTCCAGACAAGTGGCTGTCCAATCTCTTCTTAAAAACCTCCAGTGATGAAGCACACACAGCTTCCGATGGCAAGCTGTTCCATTGGTTACGTAATTGTTCTCACTATTAGCAAGTTTTCTTCAGATTGCTTCTCTCCTTGATTAATTTCCATCATTTTTGTCTTGCCTTCTGGTGCATTGGAAAATAAGCTGACCCTTTCTTCTTTGAGGTAGCCCTCAAATCCTGGAAAACTGCTATCATATCACCCTTAGTCTATTTTTCCCTCTAGACTAGCCATACCCAATTCCTGCAACCATTCTTCATATGTTTTAGCCTCCAGGCCTTTAATCATTTTAATTGCTGTTCTTTGCACTTCCCGGAATGTACAAAATTCTGTAGTTTCCAGATGGAAGTTCACAGCAGGAAAGAAATTTACTTAGGGAAGCGTCCTTGACATTAGGGGATCCTAACACCTACTAATGGCTATATTAGAGTGTGAGTGAAGAAGGCTTTCCATTTCTTATTTCTTTCTTATTTCTCTGACAGCCCCCTGACCACAGTTTCAAACTACGAGCTAAGAGCATAGCTGAGCAGTCGGTGCCCCAAAATCAACAGCATTCATTTATAGCAAATACATGGCAGTGTTTTCCTCCCCAAAAGTTAGGTGCGTCTTATAATCTGGAGCATTTTATAGTCCGAATAATACGGTAAGTCTAAGTACTATTGCTTCATTTCCCACATTTGCAAGAGCAGCAGATAAAGGACTCCACTTAAAAGGCATCAAGAGTTGTAAATACAACCAATAACAACAGCAATAATGTCACTCTGTTAGTTGCATAAATTGACATATAATTCAAAATGTTAGCTTCGAGCACATTTAAATTATCCTGAATGTTAATGTATTGCTGTTTTAGACCACCAGTAATGAAGTGCTCTGCAGCTTTCTTGAAAAGCACATCCAGGAAGCCTTCTGGTCTTTCTAGGTGGCGGCATAAGCAAGACTTCCTTCCTAAATTCCCGGGATGTTTGGATGGCCCCAGGAGACCTTCCATTTTTGTCTGTCTCAGACAATCTGTTTTAACCCCTGGATCCAGCAACCACATTTAATGAGCTGAAGACGTATGGGAATTAGGACGTTGCAATTTTATGGTGCAGAACATTACTTCAGATACCATTTCCACAGAGACATGGAATATGATACAATGAACGTACACTGTCTCTTTGTCCCAGCCAGAATCTATGTCCATTCCTAATACGTCGCTGTGATTACGAACCAAGAAGATGTATGGGAGAATAGTAATTATGTTTACAGCTGGCCAAATGAGCTGAAATCCTAGGCAAATAAAACCTAAAAGCCTTCTAAGCATGATATCGAAATGCTGCCTATAAATTATAGCTGTATTTTGGCATTGTATGAAATATTTAATGTGTATTGTATGCAAGAACATCACAAAAAGAAAAGCAAGGACTGCTCATTAGTTACTAATGCCCAACTAATGAAAAATAGTGCCTTCTAAGTTCTAACCCACAGGTAAGTTTGCCATTGTTAGTACACTACAATTAATTGAATTAATGCCCAATTCTTTATGGAAAAAAAAGATAATAAACTAAAAATAGTGTGGATGAATAGTTCCTCCCTATTCATTTTATTTCAGGGCCCATGATCATGCATTCAGCTGAACCATTTGGATAGAAAGTCCAATGTACTATTCAACAAATGAGCAGAAATATTCCTAAATAAGGAGCATTTATTACACTTATCACAGTTCATTCACATAGTAAAATAAACAATACAGAGCTTTCTAGTAATGTTCATTTTTATTTCGAACATATAACACATTGTCTATTTTGTACATTCTTAGATCAGTAGAAGCAGATGAAGATATGACATTATTCCCAATTTGGAACAAAAAGATCACATTAACTCAGTACAGGTGGTCCTGGTTTAATGAACACAATTCGGATCTACAACTCAGTTGTTAAGTGAAATAGTTGCTAAATGGAAATGTGACAATGCTTATAATCCTATTTCAGTTATACTTAGCTTTAATGTAAAGGTCACAATGGGAAAATTGGTGATAAAGTTACTTTTTTTAATCACCAATGTAACTAGGGATAGGCTTCAAAAATTTCAGCAACGGGATTTCTGCCTGGTTGCTGAGTAGGCGTGGCCATGGTGCGCATGGCCTAGTGGTTCACCGACAAATGTGCACTCAACAAAAGCGCGTCGATGAAACTGCGGCGACAAAAAATGCGAATTTAAAATCACACCGACGAATGAGTGCAGAAGCGCGCCGACAAAAGTGCGCCTTCAACAAACAAGTAATAACAATCGAATAACCCTAACCCTAACCCTAACCCTAAGCCTAAACCTAACCCTAACCCTAACCCTAAACCTAACACTAAACCTAACACTAAACCTAACACTAAACCTAGGTGTTGTGTATTCAGATACATTGAAAAGGGCCAGCAACCACTCTGCTGAGCCCTAATTGGCCTAGGGGGATTAGAGGTTGTTGCTAGCCTCCAAGAAGCAGCTAGGCTCCTCTAATTGGCCAAGGTACTGCAGCAGCAGTTGCTGTGCAGTATCTGGCTCTGATTGGTTATTTGGGTTGTTACATTTCTTATAAATACTGGGGCGCGTTTTGCTCATGTTGGAATCGCTGTCACCTTACTTATGTATAATAAATTCCATCTTACTGGCTATTCCATGGCTCCTGTGATCCCTGCAAACCCATCTACAACACTGGCGACGAGGATGGGATCTGCGATTCCCACGGAGCCTGGAACGAGAAGAAATAGCCAGTCGCAGCAACCTCTACTTCGCACAACTCCAGAGGCTACCAAGCCTCCCCCGTTGGAGTCTGCTGGCGTCTACGCCAACTTGGCATCGATCTGGCACGGTCTCTGCCCGTGGGACAGAGAGCCGCCGATGCGCAAGGACGAGCAACAGACCGTGAGGCTCAACCGTGAAGAGCCCGTGAAGGACCCGCCAGAACCCACGGCCAGCATGCGCCCAGCTGAAGGAGAGTCCAGCAAGAGAAGCTTCAACCTCTGCGGAAGCCAATCTCAGCTGGTACTGTTTGGGCCCGAGGTCGTTGGGTGGTCTGTGCACTTCACGGAGCCAGCCAGCCGTGCCGATCGCCAAACTGCGTCGCGATCCGGCAACTCAGCCTGCCTGCGAAGTCTGCCTGCCTCTCTGCTGCTAAGGCTGCCCACCAGCCAGCCTGCAAAAAGTAAAGCCTCGTTGCCTTCAAGAGAACTGCCTGCCTTCTCACGAAGTCTGCCTGCAAAACGCTGTCTGCGACTCTCAAACTCCTGGCGCGCCAATAGATCGATGTCCCTCAAACTGCGGACACGCACCGAATTGAGGTCGTTTTCCTCGGCCTCCCGATGTCTCTACGGCCTCCGCTTCGCGCCCCACCGAAGGGAAAGGAGGAGCCTGCCTCCTCGGCCTCCCGACGCCTCCACGGCCTCCGCACCCGCCTCCACGGCCTCCGCACCCGCCTCCACGGCCTCCGCGCCTCACCGCTCGTCCCAGCGACGCCTCCACGGCCTCCGCGCCAGCCCTCTCGGCCCTCCGTCGCCTCTACGGCCTCCCACGGCCTCTGCGCCTCCCAGAAGGGCCCCGATGTCCCCGCGGCCTCCGCGCCAGCCTCCTCGGTCTCCCCGATGCCTCTACGGCCTCCCATGGCCTCCGCGCCCCCCCCAGAAGGGCCCCATTCCTCCGCGCCTGCCTTCACAGCCTCCCCGAGCCTTGCCGCTGTGCCTCTCCTCCGGCCAAAGCCTCCCGATGCTGGGAGGGAAGCTGAAATCCCTCCTGCCTGCCTCACCGATCTCCATGCTGCCCGGCCAATCCGCAACTCCTGGAAAGCTATCAGCAAGCCGCGACCCGCCTCCAGGGCCGTTCTGCAAGCCAGGACTGTAAAGAGAACTCTTTGGGGTCTGTTGGGCATGCGCAGTAAAATTGGGGGAATTTTAAATTAAATAAGATAAAATGTGAATAATGCAGCTGGAGGGAAAGGGAGGAATGGAATTGTGAATTGAGTAAAGCAACTGGAGGGACAGGAAGAAATGCAAATTGTGAATTGAGGGAAGGAGAAACGTAATGCAAACAAATTAACTGGAGAAACGTAATGCAAACAATTAGCTGGGGGGAAAGGGAGGAATGTGAATTGAGAACTTGGGAAAAGTGAGCTAATAAAGAATAAA
Organism: Thamnophis elegans; assembly: GCF_009769535.1. NCBI lineage: Eukaryota > Metazoa > Chordata > Lepidosauria > Squamata > Natricidae > Thamnophis > Thamnophis elegans. The sequence goes on along the minus strand of NC_045543.1, from coordinate 8,970,417 downwards.
GCGAGCTAACAAAAGAACAAAGTGTACTTAGCTGGGGAGAAGGAGGAACGTAACGTAATGGGAATAAATTACTGGAGGGAGGAGAAATGCAAATGCGAATAAATGGGCTGGAGGGAAGGAGAAAGACATAGAATTGCTTCTTAAAGTGAACCACACACACACACACATGTAATAGTTCATTCACAGAATGCTGTTGGGGATGAATCAATACCACACACACACATGTAATAGTTCATCCACGGAATGCTATTGGGGATGAATCAATACCACACACACACATGTAATAGTTCATTCACGGAATGCTATTGGGGATGAATCAATAAAATTGGGGGAACTGCTGTTGAAATGTATTAATAAAAATAATTCTCTTAACTTGGGGGATAATGCAAAAGTAAATCTCAAAGTTGCTTGTTATAATTTGGTGTCCTCCACCCCCCCCCCCCCCATCAACTAATCTGGGGGGAAGGGGTGTTGTGTATTCAGATACATTGAAAAGGGCCAGCAACCACTCTGCTGAGCCCTAATTGGCCTAGGGGGATTAGAGGTTGTTGCTAGCCTCCAAGAAGCAGCTAGGCTCCTCTAATTGGCCAAGGTACTGCAGCAGCAGTTGCTGTGCAGTATCTGGCTCTGATTGGTTATTTGGGTTGTTACATTTCTTATAAATACTGGGGCGCGTTTTGCTCATGTTGGAATCGCTGTCACCTTACTTATGTATAATAAATTCCATCTTACTGGCTATTCCATGGCTCCTGTGATCCCTGCAAACCCATCTACAACACTAACCCTAAACAGAACCCTGAACCTAACCCTTACCTTAACTGAAATCGCGCTTTTGTGGGCGCGGTTTTGTCGGTGCGTTGTTGTGGGCGCGTGTATGACGTCATGGTTTTTGTCGTCGCGGTTTCATCGGCACGCTTTTGACATGTGCACATTTGTTGGGTCATAGGCCTAGTTGGCATTCTGCACCATGGTGGGGAGAGCGTTTTTGCCTTCCCGAGGCTCTGGAGGCTTTTCTCAGCCTCTGGGAGGCAAAAACTTCCTCCCCTGGGCTCCAGAGGCCCTCTGGAAGCCGGAAACTAGGCCGTTTCCGACCTTGTGGAATTTTCAGGAGGCTTGTTTTTCCCCTCCCCGAGCCTCCACGTGGGTTCTGCATCCAAAACCAGCCACGTGGTGACTCCTGCCAGGCGAGGGGCAGGATGGGTAGGGCCAGCCAGGGGTGGGATTTGGAGGTTTTCTGAACCAGCCATAATGTTAGCTATGGGTTCTCCCGACCCTGGGCGAACCTGTAGCATCCTGCCCCTGAACTGTAACTGCGAATGGCCACTAAACAAGCAGTATTGTTATCAGGCAGTTAGGATGATAGACCCATGTACGCTCCAATCCTCCTGCAGAATTTTAATATGAAACGTTGAGTAAAGGAATGCGTCCAACATATGTATTAAATGCAAAAGATCTCAGGGTCAATCCTTGGCATTTCTAAATAGATCTAGGAGTTACATCTCTACGAAATCCAGAATGGCATTGCTAAAAGAGAAAAGAAGGAAGGGAGGAAGGGAGGAAGGAAGGAACGAACGAACGAACGAAGGAAGAGGGAGGGAGGGAAGGAAAGAAAGAAAAAGAAAGAGAGAGAAGAGAGAGAGAGAAAGAAAGAAAGAGAGAGAGAGAGAGATGAACTAGATGGATAAACGGCCTACTTTGGAATAAAAGTACATAATGACATTGATAGTTATGGTTACATATAAGAATCCACTATCCATGAGCCTTGGTGGTGCAGTGGTTAGAGTGCAGTACTGCAGGCCACTTCTGCTGACTACTGGCTGCCTGCAATTGGCAGTTAAATCCCACCAGGCTCAAGGTTGTCTCAGCCTTCCATCCTTCCGAGATGGGTAAAATGAGGACCCAGATTGTTGGGAGCAATAGGCTGATTCTGTAAAACCGCTTAGAGAGGGCTGTAAAGCACTATAAAGCGATATATAAGTCTAAGTGCTATTGCTATTTATTCTCGTATTCAATTTAATGAGACTATTTTGAAATAGGTTTGCTATCATATATGTGATAACAGTACTCACTATAAAAGAATTATAGAAACCTATTATTTTCTTTGAAGGAAGGGGAATCAGTCCAAAAAAAATTAAGAAATTTTTATACTTCTCTTTCATCATGAAAATAATTTCAGCCTTAACGTTTGGAGCAATTGTGCTGAAAGAATTAATCATAAAATGATTTTCCATATAATCTAATTTTAATTATGTTTATTAATGTTTTGATAGGTGCTGCTATCAATTCAACATGGTATAACTGGTTTTCTAATTATGGGGGTCTGAATTTGGAAAACTGTATTAGCTCTTAATTTATGTGCTGTGAAATCTCCTAGATCATTCGCTAGTCAGTAGGTTATCTAGAATAAAAGCATTTCACAGAAGGATTTTGAGGTGAGGGTCAGAAACGTTATAATCAAAAACATACCAGCCAGGCCTCCAGCAAGATTTGACACGGTCCTAAATGTATTTTTATTTTGATTGTTTCTGCTACCAAAGTAGGCATTTGAAGAATTAACTCTCTCAACAAATGTCATATGTAATATGTGCATTCGTGTCGGCCTTCGTCCAATAATTTTGTGCTATTGTCTGATACAGGTTTTTCTTTAAAAAAAAATCTAGAAGCTTCAGTTTGATCAAGTGTGAGAAATATGTAACACTCTGGATTGAACTATTCTGAACTTCTGGACTGACATCTTCAAAGCTGCAACAACTGTTGGCATTAAGGCGAAGAAGGAAAAAAACAGGAGGCTGACTAAAGATTTTTTACTTAGCCACACAATGAACTAAGCCAAATCGCTGCTTGCCTGAAGCACAAAGACATTCTTATGTTCTCTGCTGTTTCGGGAAGGAAATGACATGGCTTCAGCTTTGAATAGCAATTTATTGTGTACATCCATACTGAAAGATACACTTTATTAGAACAGCCTTTGCTAATGCCGCCGTGAGGAGGGATCTGTCACCATTTTCATTATGGACCTGGGGGCTGAAATGTAGTGGAGAGGGGAAGCAGCTGCCAGAAATGGAACATAGCAAAGTAAGAGGTGGGGGGGGGGAGAAAGAAAGAGAGAAGGAGGGAGGGAAAGAGAGATGGAGGGAGAACAGGTTATTAGTTTGGAGAAACTTCTTGTGGAACCAGGTCCAAGTAATTCTGAAGTATACCTTCAGAAACCGTGACTTAAATTCAAGTGTAGAAATCAAGCAGATGGAAATATAATGATAGGAAGTCCTCAAACAATTTTCAGCTAAGGGCTGTGTCATCTAGGAAACAAACCTGCATACAAATCATGGGTTAAACTTAAATTAACCATTATTATGTTAATTTGGAAGGGATCTTGGAGATCTTCTAGTCGAGGGGTGTCAAACTCAATTACATTGAGGTCCACATCAGGGTTGTGCTTGACCTCAGAGAGCCAGGATGGACCTGCCAGGGTACGTTTGGCGAGGGTGGGCATGGCCAGCTCAACATCACTCCTGTCGAGGGTGCCTGTGGTGCAGTGGTGGGTTTCAAAAATTGTTGGAACCTACCTATGGGTGTGGCCTCCTTTGTGGGAGTGGCTTGACACCCATGTGACCGGATGGGAGTGGCTTGCCGCCTATGTGACCGGATGGGAGTGGCTTGCCACCCATGTGACCGGATATGAAATTATGAATTAGTACTTAGGTCGGTCCAAGTAGCTATTCAGAAGTTAGTGGTTAGAAGCAATCGTAAAGCAAGATATGGAATTAAAACCAGAAATATTTTGTTGGCTATTTGAAAGGGAGTATAATATATATTTAATTTTACACGTGTTAGCAGCTACAGGAATTGTGTTTGCACAACAGTGGAAAAGCAGAGATATGTAAATGAATAAATATTACAATGTGCAGGAATAAATAAATTGACAATTAAAATCAAGAAGGCTTTGAATACTTTTTCACACGGGATTGGTTTTAGCAATTTCCAACTAGCAGAAACAGAAATTAGAAATCCAAACATATGAAAGAAAACATCAATTATGTAAGGAAAGGTCCCTAAAATGTATAAGGAAATATTACTAGATCATTATTAATGCGTAGATTACTGCGGGACATTACACATCCACCAGTGGTAGTTTCAAACATTTTTGGAACCTCTTCTGTAGGTGTGGCCTGCTTTCCGGGTCCACTGGTGGAACCTCTTCTAACCGGTTCGGTAGATTTGACGAACTGGTTCTACCGAATAGGTGCAAACTGGTAGGAACCCACCTCTGCTGTGGTGGCCCAAGCTCTCTACCAGTGAAACGGTCTCCCGAACTCTGTTTTCAGCTGCCACAGCCTCCTGCAACCCTCTGCCAGTGAAAACAGAGCTCCGTTTTCACTGGCAGAGGCACCACAGGCCGGTCCTTCGATGTTTCCAGGGTATCCCCACAGGCCAGATCTAAGCACCCCGCAGACTGGATCCAGCCCTCAGGCCTTGAGTTTGACACCCCTGTTGTAGTCCAACCCCCTACTCAAGCAGGAAACCCTAACCATTTTAGACAAATGGTTGTCCAATCTCTTCTTAAAACCTCCAGTGTTGGAGCACCCAGAACTTCTGGGTGCAGGCAAGCTCTTCCACTGATTGATTGTTCTCATTGTCAGGAAATTTCTCCCTAGTTCTAGGGTGTTTCTCTCCTTGATTAGTTTGCATCCATTTTTTTCCTGTTTGGTCTTCTGGTGCTTTGGAGAAGAGGTTGACTCCGGGCTGAATGAATGTTTGAATGTTTATTTCATTTGTATGCCGCCCTTTTCCCCCGAAGGGGGACTCAGGGCGGCTCACAACTCAAACCAGGGAAGGGGGGATACAGACAAATTAACAACAACACAAAACAATACATAATTTAAAAACACGCAACAATCATACCATTCGAGATAGGGGCAACAGTTCTTTAGCCCCAGGCCTGTCGGAACAGCCAAGTTTTAAGGGCTTTGCGGAAGGCCTGGAGGGTGGTGAGGGTTCGAATCTCCATGGGGAGTTCGTTCCAGAGGGTCGGAGCAGCCACAGAGAAGGCTCTCCTCCGGGTAGTCGCCAGTCGACACTGGCCAGCGGATGGAATTCGGAGGAGGCCTAGTCTGTGGGATCTAATCGGTCTGGTGGAGGTAATTGGCAGCAGGCGGTCTCTCAAGTCAACATACTTTCCCTACCGGTTCGCAAATGTGAGCGCAGATGCCACCTACGCACCTGCGCAGGACCTTCCACAAATGCGCAGAGCATCAAAAATGGGACATGATGACATCCAGGCGGGTGGGCGGAGCTTCCTGCCATCACCTGCTACTGGTTCACCTCAACCGGATACAACCGGCTGAATCGCACCACTGGTTGATTCTTCTTTGTGGCAGCCTCTTAGATTTTGGAACATTGCTATCATGTCACCCCCTAGTCCTTCTTTTCATTAAGCTAGTACAAAACACAAATTAGGTACGTGTGTGTGTGTGTGTGTGTGTGTGTGTGTGTGTGTGTGTATCTTCAAGTTAGCAACTGCCTGGATTAAATCCTGACAGTTTTCTGGAAGTAGTGCAATGTGCTCTACATGGGCCTGCCCTTGAAGAGCATCCGGCGACTTCAGCTAGTCCAGAATGTGGCTGCGCGAGTGATCGTGGGCGCACCACGGTTCGCCCACATAACACCGATCCTCCGTGAGCTGCGCTGGCTACCTGTTGATCTCCGGGTGCGCTTCAAGGTGCTACTCACCATTCATAAAGCCCTCCATGGTAGTGGATCTGACTATTTGAGAGACCGCCTTCTGCCAATTACCTTCCTCCGTCCCATCAGATCGCATAGAGTAGGCCTCCTCCGAATTCCATCCGCCAGTCAGTGCCGACTGGCGACTATGCGGAGGAGAGCCTTCTCAGTAGCAGCTCCGACGCTTTGGAACGATCTCCCCATGGAGATTCGCACCCTCACCACCGTCCAGACCTTCCGCACAGCCCTCAAGATCTGGCTATCCCGTCAGGCCTGGGGATAAGACCCTAACCTCGCCCCACCCGAATGCTGAATGAATGTTGTGTTTTACTGGTTTATTTTTTTCATTCACATTTTTTTCTTGTGTTTTGTCTTGCACTCCCTTCCTATTAATTGTAAGCCGCCCTGAGTCCCCTCAGGGAAAAGGGCGGCCTATAAATGTCAAATAAATCTAAATCTAAAAGTTGTCCTTTGTGTTCCTCCAAAGGGTGAGAAAGAGGGACTGGCCCAAGCTTACCCAGTTGGCTTTGGGCCTAAAGCAGGACTGGAATTCATTGTCCCCCAGTTTCTGGTCTGTGCCACTACCCACGGTACCAAACTGGCTCTCACCTCTGTGTTCTAGATCCCCTGAAAAGAACTGAATTGAAAATCCATACTTAGTGTGCCGAGAGTTGTACTCAAATGGAAAAGGAACACACCTCACCCAAACATTGAAATGGCACCAAATATATAAATCCCCATTGCTGAATGCAGAAGGATCGGAGAGAAGAATCAACATGCTCTGTTGGAAGGTATTTCCCTCCAATCTAACCCTCAACAGGCAGTCACTTGCAGGTTATGAATAATATTTAAGGATATGGGAGCTTCTATAATTACTGGGTTTCTCCCGCCTGCTTCCCTCCCCTCAGGCTAGTCCAAGACATTTGGATGCCTAGAACCAAAATAAGAGAATGCTCCCTCTCATTCTAGGACAGGAGCCAAATGGAAGGGCACCTGCATTGTCCTTCAGTATTGGCAACAGGACAAGGCCCTCTGTTGCTGCTGAAAGCAACAGGTTACCTTAGTGGGGATATAGCAATAGCAATAGCAGTTAGACTTATATACCGCTTCATAGGGCTTTCAGCCCTCTCTAAGCAGTTTACAGAGTCAGCATATCGCCCCCACAGTCTGGGTCCTCATTTCACCCACCTCGGAAGGATGGAAGGCTGAGTCAACCTTTGAGCCAGTGAGATTTGAACCGCCGAACTGCAGATAACAGTCAGCTGAAGTGGCCTGCAGTACTGCACCCTAACCACTGTGCCACCTCGGCCTAACCACTGTGCCACACACCCCAATCGTTTTGCCTAATGGGAGACCTAGCCATGGCCTTCTTCTAACTGGATTTCTTTCTTTGGCTCAGCTACCCCTTGTAGCAGAGGTGGGTTGCTCCTAGTTTTACTTTGCCTTGGACTCTGATTTACTTTTGGATGTAAACTTTGGAACCGTGACACAGGATGGGAAAGGCAATAAGCAGGGGAATAGGTGTTCAGGTCCACTGGTGGCCATTGTCCAGATTTAGCACCAATCGATCTCCACTGCCCCCCAGTCTAGAATGTTGGGATTAAGAAGAAACAGTCAGGAACAGAATGGAAAACCAGTAGCTTAGGCTGCAATAAAGAATAGCCCTCAGCCAGTTGCTTCCTCATTCAGCTACTGTAGCCTACTTTTTTTTTTTTAACTTGACAATTTTCAGAAACTTAACCTATTTTTCTCATTTGGAAAGCCCTTTTTTTCGGGCGATGGTGTGTGTCCTTCGCAGTTCATTGCCAGTGAGTGAGTTGGAACAATTTCTCTTTGAGGAAGTGATTTATGTACACACATTCATCCATCAAGTGTAGCCTACTCTGCTCTGTCAACTTCCTGTTTGATCTCTTGAGGGTTGAGTACATTAGGGAGGGACTTCACAGCCTCTCAAGTTAGCAATGAGGACTCTTGGGGATGAGGGATTCAAAAGGGCAGAGAAAAAGAAAATAGGGAAGAAAGAAAAAGACAACCGGAATCAGAGTTTTCCACTCAGCTGTACTTGGAGGGAAATCCTGATAGTCACTTAAATGTTTCATAAGTAATTTGCGAATATAACTTCCTCTATTTATAACGCCGAAAAACAATTAAAATTTCCAATTTACCGAGCCAAAGAGATAACAAAGACCCAACTTTATCTCATCTGAGCATCTCTTGGCATCTTGTACTGCTGTGGTCCATTAGAGCACTTTTTATTGCAATAGGAAAAGCAGGCCAGCTGGACACTGGGGTTATCACTACAAGTTTAAAATACTGCCAAAGAATGAATGAATGAATCTCTGTTTAACATCTGCTCAACAGGAGATTACCACAATAAGATCGGCACATAGGTCCAAGCCCTATGCTGCTTTTGACTTGCATGAGAAATCTGTGTCCAAGCATGACCCTTGAACTCAAAGACTTGAGTGGATTTTTTTTTAAAAAAAAAGATGGTTTGAAAGGATACCATTTAAGATGAGCAAGAACATTTCAGATCTTTACATGCTAAACTTCACAAAATCATTGATGATGCTTTTTATGGGATCATACATACAGCACGCTTCGTATAATATTTTCGGCTTTCGGTGACATATTCTTTGGTGACATATTTTAGAACTGAAATTCCCAAGGTACTCACAACCCTCGTGAAAACTGGATGAGGAGGGAAGATCTGTATTCATTTGCAGGAGGGGCTAATAATCACACTTCTTATCAGAGAAGGTTTAAATATTGAATGCAATCAACGTACTTTTCAATACCAAGCGATTTCAAATTGCCAATGGCTTGATGGGCAGTTAATAAGCATTTATTGTTCAAAATTACACTTTAGATACATCTATAACCTTTTCGTTTGTTTTTGTTTTCAGTGTCCCACATATAAATACGTTGTTAACCATGGTTATAGGAATAGCAATAGCAGTTAGACTTATATACCGCTTCATACGGCTTTCAGCCCTCTCTAAGCGGTTTACAGAGTCAGCATATTGCCCCCACAACAATCTGGCTCCTCATTTTACCCACCTCGGAAGGATGGAAGGCTGAGTCAACCTTGTGCCGGTGAGATTTGAACAGTTGAACTGCAGAACTGCAGTCAGCTGAAGTAGCCTGCAGTGCTGCATTTAACCACTGCGCCACCTCGGCTCCCTGTAGGTAGGTCAACCATTTCAGCCCCTGTTCTGCAAGTCCAAAATTCCGTGAGAAATGAAATTTCACTTGCAGCAGTATTGAATGTATTTATGAGAGCACTGTGTAAATACTGATGGTTGTAGTATCTGAACTAAGGGGTCTTTGGTGGTCTCTGAGCTTGGTGGCTTTCCTGCAGAGGTTTCATTACCAAACCAGGTAGCAACCGCAGTGCAGCACTGATGATGTTACCTAGTTTGGGTAATGAAATGCTGACAGGAAAGCCATCAATCTCGTAGAGTACCAAGGATCCCTCATTTCAACCCAGAATGGCAAGTGTTCTCCTTTATAGCAATAGCAGTTAGACTTATATACCGCTTCATAGGGCTTTCAGCCCTCTCTAAGCGGTTTACAGAGTCAGCATATCGCCCTCACAGTCTGGGCCCTCATTTCACCCACCTCGGAAAGGATGGAAGGCTGAGTCAACCTTGAGCAGGTGAGATTTGAACCGCCGAACTGCAGATAACAGTCAGCTGAAGTGGCCTGCAGTACTGCACCCTAACCACTGCGCCACCTCGGCTCTTATCAGTATCTAATGTGTTTATGAGTATTTCAAGCCTTTGACTAGTGCCAGGTTCTACTATCCCAAGGATGGATATGAAGGCAGCAATTGATACAAGACTGATTGAACCTTTGAGCTTATTTTATAGTCCTTGTAACAGTTCGGCCACTGCAGTAATAAAGGAATAACATCAGAACATAATGTACCATTGCCTTGTAGTAATGGTCTTAAAAATGCTGTACTGGGAAAATATATGGTCTTATTTGCACTAGGACTATGAAAGTGGGGAAATGGGGGCAATCCCATAGGTCTTGTTCTGCCTTTGCACCTTAGCTAACGATTTCTATAGAGACCAGCAACCTGAAAGTGCGGCTTCTTATGAAGAAAGCTTTTTTCTTTTGAACTTTAGCATAGACTCAGTGTGTTATCTTCCTCTTCCAGAATTCTAAGGTGCATAGAATATTTACACAAATATCCAAGGCAACTTCAGTCTTCAGTGTAGTCCAGCCATGTCAAACATGTAGAAGACAGAATACCAGGTAGCTTCTCTTCTGAGGAGAGGCTGACTGTCAGGCCTGCAGTTTTCTTTTGGATCTTTGACCTGCCACACTTTCTATTGTTCTACTATGCCTTTTTCTATTGTGGGGAAATGGGAGGGAGGATTGTACGGAGTTACTTACTGTGTAGCCAAAACAAAATTCTTTCCAGAAAGCCAAGGTCACTCTTTGTCTCTGCACCTCTGCACCTGACCGGAACTGGATGGGTGGAACTGCCAGCACGGCAGTGGGAGATTGGATCATGTGATGGAATTGTGGTGTGGGAGGAGGGCGAGATCTTGAACTTTCAACTGGGTGGGAAAAAAACAGGAAGCTTTCAGATTCGGGTTTTCCCAGATGTGCCAACATGGCTCTCTTAATAAATTGGAACTTTGAGGAATACTTTGCCTTGGACTCTGATTTACTTTTGGATGCTATTTGGAATCCTGACATTAGGATGCAATGGGCAGGATCAATTTCATGCAGAAATTGTGCAGAATTCAAATTCTCAAAAACATTAACAAAGCACTTAATATGCCTACTTCCCTCTCTCTCCATCCATTTGTCCCTCTGTGTGTGTGTGTGTGTGTGTGTGTGTGTGTGTGTGTGTAATTCTTTTATTATATCAATTTCACCCTTAAAATTTAATAAAAGCAAAGGCATTGAAGTAGTTGTTGGATAAGACCCTTAAAGAAATTCAAACTAGGCTATTTTCCTAAACATATAATATATTGCTAAAATATACTGTATCACTCAGGGATATCAGGATTGTTAAAATTTAGGCCAGCAGTATAAACCTAAAATGGAACCAATGCATTTTGACTGCTATAATTGTCTGACAAGAAGAAGGCAATTTTAGCAGTATAGTTTGGTTGGACAGGTAGCAACATCACAAAAGTGAACTCCAGCTCTGGTTTTTACAGCTGTGCAATCATGAAAAATGTATTCCAATTAATCCATTTGCATGCACCCAGATCTGCAAAAATCTGCCACACTCCCACTAATGATACATATTTTAGTGTGCAGAAATCCACCTCTGTATTATTCAAACTTAAAATATTATTTTTTTAACGCTAGGTACTTGATCTTAAATACATAGTGCTTTCATATCCTGATAAATCATATTATTAACATCAGAAAATGACAAGGTAAAAACCACTTCAGAGTGTCAAGGAAGCTGATAAAACAGAGTTTTGTCTATTACAATAATTATCTTACATTACAGAAGACTTTCTTTATCTCCTAAGCATACTTGTCTTCACATTCTCAGCATGACAGGGCAACTTCTCATTACAATGTTTTTAAAGGACCACATGCCTGATAACTAACATTTCTCAGCTTCCATTTTCATCTGATTTTTTTTTTTGTAAGGATGGAAAAAGTTCATCCTCAAAACATTTGTAATAAGAACCCGATAATCCATCTGGTCTAGACACCTTTCCTAGTTTAATCTTCTTTTTCTTTTCATAACTTCAGAAACTTCCTTCATCGTTATATGAATGAATTTTATCCTATAGGGAGGAAAAGTGCCAGAGAATTGGAAAGAGGCCAAGACAGCACTAAGACTTAAAGAGGGACAAGATTTGACTTTAACGAGAAACTCTAGACTGATACCATTATCGAATAATGTCTGCAAGTCATTCACAACCATTTCAGCTGATAAGACTGAAAATAATTTTGCAAGGCTGTATTCACTGAGTTGCGGCTCAGTGGCTAAGATGCTGAGCTTGTCGATCAGAAATGCTGGCAGTTTGGTGGTTCGAATCCCTAACGCCGCATAACGGAATGAACTCCTGTTACTTGTCCCAGCTTCTGCCAACCTAGCAGTTCGAAAGCATGTAAAAATGCAAGTAGAAAAATAGGGAACCACCTTTGGTGGGAAGGGAACATCATTCCGTGTGGCTTCAGTGTTTAGTCATGCCAGCCACATGACCACGGAGACGTCTTCGGAGAGTGCTGGCTCTTCGGCTTTGAAACGGAGATGAGCACTGCCCCCTAGAGTTGGGAACAACTAGCACATATGTGCAAGGGGAACCTTTACCTTTAATTTATATATGTCAGATTTTAATTTCTTTTAAAACACACCAAGATTCTTCAAGAATCTTCACGTTTCAGTTCTTACTTATTTCAGTACCTTGATTGTATGTTGTTGTATGTTGTTACCTTTATACATGAAGATTGTGAACCACAAGAAGGAATGCTTTATCATGTTTGGTGGGCATGTAAAAAAGCTAGAAAATTCCTTGGCCATATCAGAGAAGAATGGAAGAATAAAAATGTATAAAAGCATATGAAAGGTAAGACACCCCCCCACCAAAAAAAAGGAGGTGGGGAGGAAGTAATCGTGACCCGTCAAAACCGCGCTCGACTAAGCCGCGCCCGATTAAACCGCGTTGCTGACATCATCAACAGGGCGACAACAGCCAGCGCGGAGAAAGAAGGGCGCTTTAAATAGCGCTTTGAAAGCAAGCCGATTCAACTTAAGGTAAGGGTTAGCTTTAGGGTTAGGTTTAGGGTTAGGTTAAGGGTTAGGGTTAGGGTTAGGGTTAGGTTAAGGGTTAGGGTTAGGTTAAGGGTTAGGATTAGGTTTAGGGTTAGGTTAAGGGTTAGGTTAAGGGTTAGGTTTAGGGTTAGGTTAAGGGTTAGGTTTAGGGTTAGGTTTAGGATTAGGTTTAGGGGGGTTAGGTTTAGGTTTAGGTTTAGGTTTAGGTTTAGGTTAAGGGTTAGGGTTAGGGTTAGGGTTAGGTTAAGGGTTAGGGTTAGGGTTAGGGTTAGGTTAAGGGTTAGGATTAGGTTTAGGGTTAGGTTAAGGGTTAGGTTAAGGGTTAGGTTTAGGGTTAGGTTAAGGGTTAGGTTTAGGGTTAGGATTAGGTTTAGGGGTTAATTTTAGGTTTAGGGTTTACAGCGTGCTTCTGTCTCCACGCTGTTGTCGCCCTGTTGATGACGTCAGCGACGCGGTTTAGTCGGGCGCGGTTTTGTGGTGGAACCAGAAGTAATAGCAATTCCACTCTCCTTGCAGAAGCTGGGAAACCTGTAAATAATGACATGACAACCCAACCCCACAGATGCCCAGGTGGGCATCATTTCAGGAGGGCTGAGTTGTTCACGTTCTGGGATCAGAGTGATAAGGCTTCCATGTATGGGCCAAAAAGTCAAGATGACAGCAGTAGTTGTATGATTAGTTTCAATTTCAATTTCTGTACCACTTTCAAGTTCCTGGTAGATAGAGATTAGCAGAGTTGGAAGGGATCTTGTAGGTCATCTAGTCCAACCCCCCAATGCTGCACCATTTGTAAAAAAAAAATGGTGGTTCAATATCTTCTTGAAAGCCTCCAGTGATAAAACTTCCAGAACTTCTGTTCCATTGGTTGATTGTTCTCGCTGTCAGAAAATTTCTCCTCATTTCTAGGTTGAATTTCTCCTTGATCAGTTTCCATCCTTTATTCCTTGTCTGGCCTATAGGTGCCTTGGAAAATAGCTTGACACCCCCCCCCCTCTTCTCTGTGGCAGCCCCTCAAATATTGGAACACTGCTATCATGTCTCTCCTGGTCCTTCTCTTCACTAGACTAGCCATGCCCAGTTCCTGTAACCATTCTTCGTATGTTTTAGCCTCCCGTCCTCTAATCATCCTGGTTGCTCTTCTCTGCACTTTTTCTAGAGTCTCAACATCTTTTAAATACACATCATGCCTATGAGACACATAAAAAGGTGGGGCCTTTATTATGGCCAGCCTCTTCACTTTTTGGATTCCTCCTTTAGCGAACCTTGATTAGCACAAGTGATTCACAAATTCTCTATGAAAGCAAGAAAGGTATTTGAGTTATTCATCTCTTTTCCTCTTTCTCTCTCTCTCCTTTCTCCTTTCCTTTATGATTGTTTTCACACATTACATCATCACAGGATTTACTGTCTGAAAGACGGAACATATTAAGCTGTAAACCATGTTTATCAAACTACAACGTCTAGGTTCTTACAACATAGGAAACTGGGACTTCCTGGGAGGAGCCTGCTGGTGGTGGCAGCAAAAAATCAGCTGCCTCCGAATTCCTGGCTACGTACCTGTTTAGAGGATCTTTCATCTGACGTCTTATCAGGTTTTCTTATCCTTCAGGCAAGAAGGAAAGAAGAAACTGTTTTGCTGGCAAATGCTCTTCAATTTTTGCAGCTTTGTGCTTGCAAGGAAAGGGGGGCTAGCCCAAGGCAGAACGGCTGTCCGTGCTGGGAACTTCAAACTGCCTTGTGCAGGACAAAGTAGGTCTCCCCCACTCTGCTCAAAGTTTTGTTTGATTTAATCTTATCACGAGCTGAATCCGTTTACTGCGTGGACAATAATTGTTTATCAACATTTTAGCTTCTTTTCTTTTTCTCCTCCGAAAAATTATTTACTTAGAGGCTTTTAAAATGGCGCCGAGCAGGCTGGTTTCTCCGGTAATAACGAACACTTTTTGCTAATCCTCACAAGAATTCAAAACAAAAGAGATTGCTTATCATATGTTTTGGTTTCACAATAGAAGAATTTTACTCCTTCATTAACCTTGCTTATCTGGAAGTTAAATGGTGATGAATCTGCTGAACGGTCTCGTTACAATGTTTACTCACTGAAAGTTTTGCCAAGCCTTAAACTTCAAAATAAAAGCCTCTTTACTTAAAGCTGCATATTCAGGCAATAGAGTTTTATTAACTGCAGGCAGATAAATTTTGAAATGGCCTCAAAACCAAATATTAACTTGAAGTCGTCACCCTCTACTTCCAGGGGCACATCCTCAGTGCCTGGCACAAAGCTGCAGCCTCCGCTTCCTACGCCCCCTGCTGGGGATGTGTTAACGAAAGAATTTTTCCTGAGTAATCTAAGCGAGGCTCTTAATGCACAGACAATTAAAATGGAAGATAAATTTAGAGATAATAGAGAGGAGAGAAAAGAGGAAATAAAAGAAATGAAAGAAGAAATTAAAAGTGAAATAAAAGGACTTAAACAGGAGCTGTATGAGAAATTTGAGGCTAAGGTTGATAAAATTAGAGACGACATGCTGAGTCTTGTAACTGTATTAACAGAACATATTTCTGGAGTGGAAGATACTCTAGAGGTTCTTAATGATGCCAATGCTAACTTGACATTGAAAACAGAGGTGGTGGAACAAAAAGTGGAAAATGCTGAAAAAGAAATTATTATGATACAGTACCGACAAATGGAGTTCGCATTAAGAGTAAGGGGGCTGCGTGAGGAGAAACAGGAGAACCTGAAACAGATCCTATCGGAAGCTTTTGACCACCTGATGGGAAGACCAGGGACCAACCAAGACTGGCAAATTGACAAAGCTTACCGCGTTAACTCCTGGCTGGCAAAGCAGAAGCAGCTTCCTCGAGACATCGTTATATATTTTACTACAAGAGAGCTTAGAAATATGGTACTGCAAGCGTCTTATAACACTAAGCTTCAAATTGGCGGTCAAGACCTGGCTGTTTTGAAAGAGATACCACCTCAAATGTTAAGAGCCAGGAGAGACTACGCTTTTTTGGTCGAAGAACTCAGAAATCGTCAGATACAGTATAGATGGGATGCACCATTTGGCATCATATTTACATTTGATAAGCAAAGGTACCACCTCAACTCTGTATGGAAAGCCCGAGATTTTTATTATAATATATTGAAGGCCGGACACCCTGCACCATCTGGACCTAGAGAAAGACCACAAGAAGGACAGGATAGACAGCAAACTACACAACCACCAGACAAGATGGAGCATCTCTCTTCTCTAGAAGTGCAAGGTGCTATGGAACCAAGACCTAGCCGCATGACTACTAGACGTATGGAGAAACAAGCTAAAAAGCAACAGCATCAACAATCATCGGCCATCGATCAAGGAACTACAATAACAAATCTGGAAGCAGTGGGAGGAGCTAGACCTAAGGTTAAACAGGCCGTGCAGGAAGCTCTAAAAATGCTTCAACCAACCAAAGATGACAACTAAGATTTTAACATGGAATGTCAACGGACTGAACTCTCCACAGAAGAGGAAGAAAATATTTCATTATCTCAAACAGTTTAAGAACGATGTAATTTGTTTGCAAGAAACTCATATCAAGTCAACTGATCAAAAATATTTGATCAACTCAAAACTTGGTCAACATTTTGCAGCTTCTGCTATGGAAAAGAAGAATGGTATAGTTGTATACTTAAGAAAAGATATGAAAGCTGAATTAATAGAAGCAGATCCCTTCGGAAGATATATTGCTTTAGACTTAATCTTAGAAGGGAAAAAGACATTACTTTTGGGAATTTATGCTCCAAATCAACAGCAAGATAGATTCTATAGAAATCTTCATGCTAAATTAGTACAGTGGGACTATAGTTCCTGTATACTATTGGGTGACTGGAATGGAGTGATAGACACTAAGAGAGATAAGAAGATTTCCCGCCTAAATACCAAGATGCGAGCAAAGTTACCCAAATCTTTCTTTGACATTATGGATGATTTTGAATTGAGAGATATTTGGCGAGAAAGAAATGCAGAGGAATATGACTTCACTTTCTTCTCGGACAGGCATCAATCCCTCTCAAGGATTGATTTTATTCTAACCACTAATGATTTGCTTTCTAGGGTCAAGAAAACAAAGATTGCAGCTAGGGTCCTTTCGGACCATAACCCAGTTTGGATGGAGTTGGGAAGGGTAGTGCAGGCAAGAAGGTCTTGGAGATTGAATGAAAACTTATTTAGATATGAAAAGTATATTAATGATTGTAAAAAATTACTATCTGAATATTTTGTTTTGAATATGAATAAGGGTACATCTATGGAATTTGTATGGGACGCAAGCAAAGCGTATATGAGAGGAGTTTTGATGAATATAAATAAAACACATAGAAATAAGCAAGGGTTAAAACGAACAGAACTGGAAGAGGAAATTAAGAGAAAAGAGCTGGAGTTAACAATGAACCCAGACGATACAAAGGTTAAGGAAGCTATTAACATATTAAAATCTCAATTTGACATGTTGATCTCTGACCAGGTAGCTACTAATTTATTATATGCAAAACACAATACTTTTTGTAATGCAAACAAACCTGGCAGATGGTTAGCTTATCAGATTAGGAAAAAAAGGAAAACTCGAAATATATCTAAACTGATTTACAGAGGGAAGGAGGTGTTTCAACAGGAAGAGATTCAAAAGGCTTTCTGGGAATTTTTTACAGAACTGTATAAAGGGGATAAAATTAATGGTTTAGACATAGACAAATATTTAGACAAAGAGAAAATACCTTCAGTTAGAGAAGAACACAGGCAAAAATTGAATCAACCAATAACCTCGGGGGAAATCCTGCAGGTAATTAAGCAATTAAAGTCAGGGAAAGCACCAGGTACAGATGGCTTGACAGCGGTTTACTATAAAAACTTACAGTTAGAAATGGTAGAACCTCTTAGAGAATTATTTAATATGATTCAAATGGAAGGTAAAGTCCCTCCATCTTGGAAGACAGCGTTTATATCTTTGATACCCAAAGAAGATCAAGATACTACTCAACCCAAAAATTATAGACCTATTTCATTACTGAATGTAGATTATAAAATTTTTACTAAAATATTAGCAAATAGGTTAATGTTGGTCATTCAACAATTGATACATACGGACCAAACAGGTTTTATACAAGGGAGACAGATGAAAAGTAATGTTAGATTAATTATTAATGCATTAGAATATTTGGGAAAGAACAACCAGATCCCTGCTGCGTTTATATTTTTGGATGCTGAGAAGGCCTTTGATCGAGTTAACTGGCAATTTCTGCTGAAGATACTGCAAAAAATGCAGATAGGAGATAATTTTTTACAGTCAATTAAAGCAATATACCAACAGCAAACAGCACAAATCATAGTCAATGGAAGTTTAACAGACTCTTTTCAAATTGGAAAAGGTACAAGACAGGGCTGTCCTTTGTCCCCATTATTGTTTATTATAACTTTGGAAGTATTGTTGAATAAAATATGGGGCTTGGATGGTTTAAAAGGGATCAAGATTAGGCAGCAAGAATATAGAGTCCGCGCTTTTGCGGATGATTTGGTCATAATATTGGAACAACCGCAGGAATCCAGTATGGTTTTAATGAATACGATTAATCAATATGGTCAAGTGTCGGGCTTTAAAATAAACTTAGGAAAAACCAAAATATTAGCTATAAATATGAATATTAAACAAAAGGAAGAATTAGGAGTGATGCTAGGATGTGAGGTAGTTAAAAAAGTCAAATATCTTGGAGTTAACATTTTAACTTCAAATGGGAAATTATATAAGCATAATTATGAACCACTTTGGCATAGCATACAGACAGAGATGAAAAAATGGGAGAAATTGCACTTATCTTTGCTGGGTAGGATAGCGGCAGTGAAAATGAACATTTTACCAAAATTTTTATTTCTTTTCCAAATGTTACCTATACTTAAAAAAGATGCGAACCTTTTAGAATGGCAGAAGGGTATCAACAAATTTGTGTGGGCAGGAAAGAAGCCGAGGGTAAAGATGAAAATAATGCAAGATGTACGTGAGAGAGGAGGATTGAAACTACCTAATTTAAAACTATATTATGATGCAGTGGCATTATCTGTAATTAGTGATTGGACTCATTTAACCAATGATAGAATATTGAATATTAAGGGACACGATCTGGTATTTGGTTGGCATGCTTACCTGTTATTCAACAAAAAATTGGATAAGAATTTTAAAAGTCATATTTTAAGAAATGCTTTATTGCGGGTTTGGAAGAAATACCAATATAAATTAAATGACAAGATACCCATGTGGGCAATTCCTAGACACGCAATTGAAAATATGAATACAGCACAAAAACAGGACAGAATTACTTACAGACAGCTTCTTACCTCGGAAAGGGGGGTATTACAATTAAAATCTTTAGAGGTATTAAAAGAGGAGAAGGTAGTTCAAACATGGTTCCAGTATGGGCAATTACAGGCTAGGTGGAAAATAGACCAAAAAATTGGTTTTATCCAAGTTGAGGATAATCTGTTTAAACAAATAAGAGATCAAAGCTTAATGCATATAAAGAGGATATATAATGTATTAATACAGATGGATTCGGAAACAGAATTAGTTAAAGATTGTATGATAAAATGGGCTCAAAATATTGAGGAACCAATAATGTTGGATACATGGGAAAGAATCTGGGTAAGAAATGTGAAATTTACACAAGCTCAAAATCTGAGAGAAAATTTTTACAAGATGTTCTATAGATGGCATTTAGATCCTAAAAAGTTGGCTTCTATGTATCCGAATGCACAGCCTAAATGTTGGAGGTGTGGTTCTCTCGATGCTACATATTATCATATATGGCGGACCTGCCAAAAGGTTAAGGCATTTTGGATAAAAATATGGTGGGTCATGCAAAATGTTTTTAAAAGAAGGATAAAGTTTATTCCTCAGTTATTTTTACTAGGTATATGTACTGACTTTACAGTGGTAGAGACCAATTTGATTCTGCACCTGATAACTGCAGCAAGACTGTTGGTGGCGCAATATTGGAAGAAGGAAGACTTGCCTACAATCCAAGAATGGACATTGAAAGTAACAAACTTAGCTGAAATGGCTAAAATATCGGCATATCTCAAAGATCATTCAAATGAGATATATAAACGAGACTGGAAAAAATGGATTGACTATATACAAAATAAATACGGGACTAAGAAATTCCAGTTAGCCTATGCTTAAGATCAGAAATGATTTAAACTGTTAAAAGTTAGTTCAGTAAGAAGAAGCTAAGGTCAATCTAGAATGTCATTAATTTCTTTATTTCTTTTTTCTCAATAGATTTTAGACTGTGTTAGTTAAAAATCCATACCGTGTACGGGTTCTGGGAAGTCGGGGGGGGGGAAGGAGGAGGGGGGGTGGGGGGGTGGAGGGAGGGAGGGGTACACACAACAACAAAAAAATTGTACTTCAATGTCTTAATGATTGACAAATGATGACATATTTGTGTTTTTTTTTTTTAAAGAAAAATAAAATAAAATAAAAAGTAACAACATAGGAAACTAAAAGCAACCCAATCTCACTAAGGCTTTGTGTGAGTCAGGCCACTGAGAATAACATTAGGTGTGAATTTTACTTATGCATTGCGATCAATAATTGTATTCAAACATAGTGACAACTGTAGCTATAAAATACTTTGGCAGTTTATTTATACAGAACCATTATCTAATAATAAAAGAAACATAAAAGGATATGAAAGTAATAGCCGGCTAGGCATCCAGGAGTATTAATATTTACTATTTGGTAAGGGCGGGAATGCTATAGCATGCTAGAGAGAGGAGAGAGAAAGCTGCTAGATTTACAGTATATGGAAAGCACTTCAACAATTATCAACACTCTAGCAGCCTGGTAGGTAAACATGAGATCTGTGTGGTCCCTCAGCCACCTCATGTGGTTAAAGGTTGAGAAGAAGATCATTAAAGAGTAATTCATTCAGCGGTGAAATGTCCACATCGCTTTGATTGATCAAAGCTTTAAAAAAAATCGTAATGGCATTTCAGAAAGCCAAATTCCATACCCTTCCAAATTTTGTATTTCCGCAACTTGGGAAATCAACAGCTTTCATTTGAGTGTGAATCATTTGGGCTTCTTCTTACATAATACAATTACAATTATCATCAATGCTTGGCTCTGCTGCTTTGCATTCTGCACCATGGCAGTCTTTAAGCCTTGATTTCAGATCAGAGCCCAGGGATTTACTGATACCAACTCGTAGTTCATGGCCTGAATTGGGAACTTCCAAATCCATTGCTCTGTATTGCAGAATCAGAGAGCTCGCCTGTTCATTATAGCAATAGCAATAGCAGTTAGACTTATATACCGCTTCATAGGGCTTTCAACCCTCTCTAAGCGGTTTACAGAGTCAGCATATCGCCCCCACAGTCTGTGTCCTCATTTTACCCACCTCGGAAGGATGGAAGGCTGAGTCAATCCTGAGCCGGTGAGATTTGAACCGCCGAACTGCAGATAACAGTCAGCTTAAAGTGGCTGCAGTACAGCACTCTAACCACTGCGCCACCTCGGCTCATTATTAAGCCATCACTGTGTAAATCATGGATCATTGACTAAGTCACAATTATATCTGTCTGCACTAAACCAGAAACCATAGCTTACAAACCATAATTATAGGTTAACAAGCCGATCTAAATCATCAACTCTAGAAGCGCCTCTAAAACATTATGAGAACTGGCTTGCGAGATACCTAAGGTATATTTCCTCTATCCAAGGTAGAAAGGGCCCTTTTGAGGCCCAAGGCAAGCTTCTCAGGTGGCCCCAGCACCACTCCAGCCACTAACCTACAGCCATAGATGTGTGAAACACTCACACCCCCTATCTTCAAAATGTGTCTCCCACTCAATTACCAAAAAGTCTTAGGGCTGCAAAATTACTGATACGATATGTTCCCATTCTGTATGACTGCTGTGAAGGAGGGGGCGTTGGTTCATCCCTCACCCTTGTTCTGCACTACTCTTTGAATCTGGCTTCTACTACAGGCCTGGTCTAGAGTTTGAACTGCAAAACTCCAACAACCACCAAACATGGCAACAAAGAAGTACAGGAAATACTTCCTCTCTGATGCTCCATGGTTATCTGGATCTTAGCTGCTTGTATATAAAACAGTGGTGGGTTTCAAAAAATGTTTGAACCTACTCTGTGGGTGTGGCCTCCTTTGTGGGAGTGGCTTGCCAGCCATGTGACCTGGTGGGAGCGGCTTGCCAGCCATGTGTTCTCTCTCTCTCTCTCTCTCTCTCTCTCTCTCTCTCTCTCTCTCTCTCTCTCTCTCTCTCTCTCCTTTTGTCTCTCTGTCCCTTTTTCCTTTTTTTCTTTCATATCTCTCTCACTTTTTCCTTTCTTTTTTTCTTTCTTTCTTCCTTCCTTTCTTTCTCTTTCTCTCTCTGTATGAATCTGTCTGTGTGTGAGTTTCTCTGTGTGTGTGTGTCTGTGTCTGTGTCTGTGTGTGTGTCAGTGGTGGGTTTTCTCAAAAATTGTAAGCAGGGGGAGGCAAAAATCAAACTAGACAAATGTTTATATGTGATTCTTCCCTGAAGCTCATATAGTCATGTCTTTATTAACCTGGTAGCATTTGAGAACTCACATGTCATGCCCCTCTAAACTTGCCTATTAATTGTCTGTCTGTCATAAATATTAGATAACCATTTTAATATTAATATGGTTCTCCTTGTTGAGAGAATAAATCAAATGTTGGCACACACATTCGCATACGCCACACATTGCTTTATTAAATGAGACTGGAGTCTGGTAGATCATTTAAAAAGAAAAGCCAACCATATAAATACCATCTGCTGTTCATAACTGTGCATGTTAGTATACTGATATTCACAGACAACATGACTTAGAAGGAACTGTTGATGTGTTCTTCAGGTCAAACTTTCTTCCCTTGACTCAGCAGTCATGTCATCCTTGGCTGAGCATATCCCACCAGTCAACTGCATTATCTACTTGAAGAGCCTGGGTGGCCTACCTGCTCTACCGTCCTCCCTAGGATAAATCAGCAAGCACTTGGGTTAATTAAGACCAACGTTCTTTCAATTTCATCCCTTCTAGAAAGTCTGGGAGATTATTTTTTAAACTTAGTTGTAAAGCATGACCATAACCTAATGCTGACTGGTGTCTTATACTTCATTCATAGAACAAAAGTTTTCCATGACTTCCACCCGGATCTGTTGGCTTTGAATAAAGCCAAGTGTGAAAAAAAACGAACAATCACTAAGTGGCAAGGACAGATTTAGAAAATAATAGAGTAGGTAGAGTAAAGTAGAATACAGTAGAGTAGGAATAGGAATGGGAATGGGAATGGGAATAGGAATAGGAATAGGAATAGGAATAGGAATAGGACTGGAATGGAACGGAACAGAACAGAACAGAACAGAACAGAACAGAACAGAAAGGAAAGGAATAGGAATAGGACTGGAATGGAACGGAACAGAACAGAACAGAACAGAAAGGAATAGGAATAGGAATAGGAATAGGAATAGGAATAGGAATAGGAATAGGAATAGGAATAGGAATAGGAATAGGACTGGAATGGAACAGAACAGAACAGAACAGAACAGAACAGAACAGAAAGGAATAGGAATAGGAATAGGAATAGGAATAGGAATAGGAATAGGAATAGGAATAGGAATAGGAATAGGAATAGGAATAGGAATGGAGTGGAGTGTAATGGAATGGAATGGAATAGGATTGGGAATGGGAATGGGATTTGAATGGGAATAGGAATGGGAATAGGATCTGAAAGGGACCTTGGAGGTCTTCTAGTCCAGCCCCCTGCTCAAATAGGATTTACTCTGGCCCTAATGCTGTTGAGAACAGAAATGGAGGTTAAGTTAATGCTTTCCCTGCAAAGGCGGGAAAGGGAGAATAATATAGAACTCTAATAAAAGTTGTGTATTGTTTAATCCTTTCTGAAAAGAGCATTGAGAGAGGGAATGTTTATTCAGTGCCCAAATATTTCACAGTAAATTGCTAGGAAGTGAAATGCAAACTGTTCTTTGAGATCTATCCAGGCATATGCAGTAACAAAAGAAAAGGACACTCTAACTAACAGCAAAGTTGCCAAACTAGGTGGTGAATGAGCAACAAAATATAAAGTAAGATTCAGCCACAATAAGGAAGGAAGCTTTCAAAGTTTATATATAATATATATATATATTCTCATGAATGGTTTGGGGTTCCTGCATTTACTTTAGTCAATTGAGTGTTAGTTTTTAATTATGTTGTCCACTATTTATCAGTTTATAACCTCCCTGAGTTGTAAGGTAGTATTCAACAGGATCTGACCAGTTCTGGAGAACCAGTAGTGGAAATTATGAGTAGTTCGGAGAACCAGTAAATACCAACTTTGACTGGTCCCGTCCCCATCTATTCTCTGCCTCCCGAGTTCCAGCTGATCGGGAGGGAATGGAGGTTTTTACAGTATCCTTCCCCTGCCACGCCCACCAAGCCATGCCACACCCACAGAACTAGTCAGAGGTGGGTTCCTACCAGTTCGCACCTATTCGGTAGAACCGGTTCGTCAAATCTACCGAACCGGTTAGAAGAGGTTCCACCAGTGGACCCGGAAAGCAGGCCACACCCAGAGGTTCCCAAATTTTTTGAAACCCACCACTGGTCCTTGGATGTGATTATTCTACACTATCATGCTCATATTTATAAAACTCAGTGCCTCTGTGAAAGGTAAGGATGACTACTGCGTTTGTGGTGCAATCAGAACATTGCGTGTGTTGAAGTTGTTTTAACGCAAACCAAAGATGCCTTTTAAAAAACAAGTTTGCATCATATTCTTATGCATGCCAGTGCTGTGTGTGAGGTAATTTAGGGTGGTTCTGACAAGTGTCGTCGGCATCTTCATATCCGGTCGCATGGGCGGCAAGCCACTCCCATCCGGTCACATGGGTGGCAAGCCACTCCCACAAAGGAGGCCACACCCACAGAGTAGGTTCGAACAATTTTTGAAACCCACCACTGGAATTAGTAGTAAAAAAAAAATTGAATCCCAGCACTGTTACTGCACTGGAAATAAGGTTTTAAGAGAAGCCCTGAAATTGCAGCATCTGTCCTGTGCAACAACTTTTTCAGATTAAGATATTGGGATGAATGGAAAAAAACATTAAACACCATCCATCATCCTCAGCAGAAGCAGCACATTGTACCACCAGGCATCAAGCATTGAACTCAGAAATACCATCCAAAGAAATGGAACAGAAATTCTAAAGGAGCCATGTTGGTGCAGTGGTTAGAGTGCAGTACTGCAGGCTACTTCAGCTGACTGCTAGCTGCAGTTCGGCAGTTCAAATCTCACCAGGCTCAAGGCTGACTCAGCCTTCCATCCTTCCGAGGTGGGTAAAATGAGGATCCAGATTGTTGGGGGCAATAGGCTGACTCTGTAAACTGCTTAGAGAGGGCTGTAAATCACTGTGAAGTGGTATATAAGTCTAAGCGACAGTGCTATTGTGGAAACACACTGGGAACATAATAATAAAAAAAACCAGAAGCCATTTTTATAGCATGAGAAACCCCCCCACCCCTACAAAAGAAATCAGATAAATATCTAATCAGTTTTCTTATCTGTTTCCCTGCTAAAAACTATTACTTGCAATTTGCCAATAAGGTCAAGTTGGAGGAAGACTGCTATAATATCTCTTTCCTTTACGCTTGGAAAATAATTTGACTCACCTTCGGATAAAGGCTAAGTATTTCATAGCATCACATTCCTAATTTAGAACGGAGGAGCCCCTAAAAATATTCCCATGCTAAAAAAGAAAAGGATTGGGGTGGGGGGCAAACAGATGCTAAAAGAGCTCGTAACAGAACTCCTGTGATAGCCTAAACATGCAGCCCACCAAGCAGGCTTGTGTGACCCACTACAGGTAGTTCTCAACTTAGCATAGTTCATTTAGTGACCGTTCAATGCAGTGGTGAGATTCAAATAATTTAACAACCGGTTCTCTGCCCTAATGACCAGCTGGGTAGGTGTGGCTCAGTGGTCATGTGACTGTGTGGGCGTGACCAGCTCAACATCACTCAGGTCGATGGGCGCTTTGCCTGAGCTGTTACAATGTAATAAGGGTTAACTGGAGAGGCAGTTTCTGTAAGCAGGGCAATAAAGATTAGGCTAGAAACAACACCAGAATGTTTCCTTCCTGCCTTCCTTACAAGATTAGCCCTGTAAAGTGGAAAGAAACAAAAGGAGATTTCTTCCAACAATCGGTTCTCTGAACTGCTTAGAACGTTAACAACCGGTTCTCTCGGATAGGTGCAAACTGGCTGAATCCCACCACTGGTTCAATGTTACAGTGGCACTGAAAAAAGTAACTTATGACAGTTATTTCCGCGCTTAAGGCCATTGTAGCATCCCCATGGTCATGTGATCAAAATTTAGACACTTGGCAACCGTCTCATATTAATGATGGCTCCTGTGATCGCCTTTTGTAATCTTCCGACAAGCCAAGGCAATGGGGAATTCACCTAAGGGTTACTAACTTAACAATTAGAGCAGGGGTGAACTCTACTTACTTTTGCTACCGGTTCGGTAGCAATGTGAGTGCATGCGCAGAGCGTCCAAACTGGACATGATGACATCCGGGTGAGTGGGCAGAGCCTGCAAAGGTAAGCAAACAGTGAGGGGGGGGGGAATCCGCTGTGCCACGTGATTTAGATTAACTAGAAAACAGGAAATCCTGTTTTCTAGCTAATATAAATTGTGCATCATAGCTGATCGTCGGGAAAACCGGTTCAGCCCCAAAATGGATTGAATAAATGTTGGGGTTTTTTTTAAGATGACTGGAGTTGGAGGTCTCTTCCTGTGCCTTTCTTTCCTTCTTCATCTAAGGCCTGGGGAAAGAAAGAATCGTGGACTTTATTGAAGGTGAACACTGAAGCCCAGATGATCAGCGATGAAACCCACCAGTGGTGGGTTTCAAAAATTTTTAGAACCTTTTCTATAGGTGTAACCTGCTTTGTGGGAGTGGCTTGCTGGCCATGTGACTGGGTGGGAGTGGCTTGCCAGCCATGTGACTGGGTGAGCGTGACCACCTTGTAAAATGTGGTGAAACTCACTTAATAACGCTCTTGCTTAACAACCAAAATGTTGGCTCAGAAACTCTAGCATTTGAAGCAAGTCTTAAAGCTGTCAAGTTAAAAGACCCTTGCACCCCTAACCCTTTAGGGAAAAAAATCCCGGGGTGTTCAAACTTGACAGCTTTAAGACTTGTGGACTTCAATTCCCAGAATTCCTCCTCTCGCTCTTCATCTAGATGATATGCAGACGGGCGGGGGGATGCAGCTGGAACCGGTTCTAAACGGCACTATAGATTTGTGGAATCTCTTCTACAGAAGAGGTTAGAACTGGCAGGAACCCACCCTTGAGTCATGCCCATGGTTATGTAAGCCAAGACTGGGTTTGATTGTGCCTCACTTGGTTCTTCTATTTACATCTTTCTGCAGCATTTTCACTTAATTGTGGAAACTTCCTGGGAGGCTGGCAAAACAGCCTTGCCAGCCAACAGAATTGATATTAATCTTACAATGTTCTGTTTTTGCAATTCTGCCAACAGAATTAATCGCACAATGAGAGCTGCCATGGCATTATTCAAGAGTTAGTATTTTTGGCAAACACAACCAGAGGTTTCTCTTCCCTTTCATGTTACAGGTAGTCCTCGGTTTACAAACGTCCATTTAGTGAATGTTCAAAGTTACAACAGCACTAAAAAAAAACCCACTGTGACCATTTTTCACACTTATGTCTGTTGCAGCATCCCCATGGTCATGTGATTTACATTCAGATGTTCATATTTGTGACAGTTGCAGCATTCCAGTTTCATAGGATCCTGTTCTGACCCTCCTCGTCCCAGACCAAAGCATGTCGAGCCAAAGATACTTTAAGGAATTTATTAAAAGACAGACAGGTCCTTGGCAGCAAATCAGCACAGATAAGCCTTGGCAACAATCCAGCCTGCCAAGCTAGCCACAAAATTTCTCCAACTCTTTGTCGAAGCGTTGACTCCTGCAATGGGGCGTGTTCACAAGCAGTCCTTTTATAGTCTTGAGAGGAGCCTAATTACCACCAGCTGAGTGCAATTATCTCCTGTAACTGCGCAACTGTTCCTTATGCCTATTAGCTCTTCGGTGCCGGGCATCCAGGAACAACTCACTGCTGACGTCCGGATCACACTCCCTTGTCTCCTCCCCACTGGTCCAAGGCTCAGGTGCCTCCTGGTGGCCAACCAGCCTCTCTGCGCCCTGCTCGGAGTCGAAACCCTGTCCAGGGTCCCCCACATCCTTCAGAGCTGACTCATAGGGCCCCTCGCTGTCGGAGTCTGGTGGCAGCTCCAATGGCTCCTGCTGGGCCACAACTGATCCTTTTGCAACCTTTTGACAAGCAAAGGCAACGGGGAAGCCAGTTTCACTTAACAACCTTGTTACTAGCTTAAAAACGGCACTTAATAAATGTGGCCAGAAAAGTCACTTTATGGGACAAAACTCAGTTAACAAATGCCTTACATAGCAACATAAATTTTGCCCTCAATTGTGGTCGTAAGCTGAAAACTACCTGTACAGATAAAAAATAGATCTAACCAGGGGTGAAATCCTCTGAAGTCTGCTACCGTGTTGGTGAGTGCACGCACATGGGTGCTTTGCGCAGTGCTAAAAAAGAAGCATTTTGAAGCCTTCCGAGTCTGCAAAGTAGAACAGTGTGCATAGCGGGGAGGATCTGCTGTGCCACTTGATTTAGACAAAGCAGGAAATCCGACAATTCTAACTAATATAAATTGCGCGTCACAGCTGATCGTCGGAAATGCCAGTTTGCCTGAACAGGTAACATTTCACCCCTGGATCTAAGCCGTGTCCTAGCCAAAAATGTCCACTTAACACCATAATCTGCTTTCCACCCTTTTTTCAAAATAAAAGTAGGAGAGAGCGCCTTCCGTTTCAACATGATTTCTGCAGAGAATTATGTAAACTTCCATGGTCAACACAAACTACAGTAATATCGCCCGTAGACTTAACAAGCAGTGGTTACGAACAGCAGCGTCTTTTGACAACTGAGTGGTAGGCATTGGAGCAAAGTTATGCCTTTGCTCTTGACAGAACACGATGCGCCCCAGTGAAGTGGCCCGAACTAAAATTACACTTTGAAGTTCGGCAGGCATCTCTATTTGCATGCAAGATTCCATGAACATGAGAACATTGAAGTCATGTGCGGTAATTGCCAGAAGCAAACATTCATGTATAGGCACTTTGCCTCCCCCTTGCATAGCTTAAGACAAACCACACTTGAAACAAGGGAGATGGCTGAACTCTTTACTCCTGGAGTACATGAAAATCAACCCCTTCCCTACGGTTGAACAACCGAGTAGCAAACACCATCTGTATCCTTTTTCCGTTCATAAAGGCAGCCTTTGTTTCCCACTCGGAGAGAAAGCTAGTGGTAGTTGCCTCGCTACTCCACTGGATTGTTCATCATGACCATCATTCTGCTCCTGTGAACGGGTGAAGTTTTTATTACCTTCGTTCTTGTACTTTTGTCTTGCGTTTGTCCAATCAGACTTGAGAGGAAACCTACTCCTTATATTGCATTGATCATCCTCGTGGCAATTGTCCTTGGCGTGGAGACAAAAAAATCATTCTAACCAGAATGTTTTACGGAACTCGTAAGTTACAATGTGGATAAGAATGGGAAAAATATATATATTTTTTAAGACAGGACACAAATATATTGCACCCAGATGAATTTACATTTGCTTCCCGCGAAAGGGAACAAAGATGGTAAACTGGTTTGACAAGCACAGAGACCCATGAAATTTTATTTCGGAATCACTCACCCACATGGACACACACAGAGCTTTAGCAGCCCTGAGAAGTGACAGAGATGGATTCCTAGGATTTTCAGTTATGATGTATGCTCAAGAAGAATGTAATCGGAGTCTCTTGCTCCCTACAATGCTACAAACCTACTTATACCAAGAATAGGAAAGCAAATTTCCTCATTATCTTCTTTCCTTTCAGAGTTGCTGAAATGCCTTCCACCTTTTCATCTTCTGACTCCCAGTGTGTTTTGCAATGAACCTTTCGATTGACAGGAAGTTCTTCTCTCATTGGGTGAGAAAGGGACAGAGCACAGAGATCCATCCCCTCTCCTAAGTCAGAATAGAGCTGGAAGGTTCCACCACAAAACCGCGGAGGACAAAATCGCGCTCGACGAAAGTGCGCATTTGACGTCATCACAGCGCGACGAAAACATCGCGCTGTGATCGAAAAATGTAAAAATAAAGCGAAAACCTTACCCTAACCCCCCCAAACCTAACCCTAAACCTAACCCTTAACCTAACCCTAAATCTAACCCTAAACCTAACCGTTAACGTAACGCTAAACCTAACGCTAACCCTTAACCTAATGCTAAACGTAACCCTAACGCTCTAAACCTAACCCTAACCCTTAACCTAACCCTAACCCTAACCCTAAACCTAACCCTTACCTTTATGTGAATCTGCTTGCTTTAATTTTAATTTTATTTCAATTTTTAATTTTTTTCGTCGCACTGTGATGACGTCACATGCGCGCTTTCGTCGATCGCGATTTTGTCCTCCGCGGTTTTGATGGGTCACGAGCTGGAAGGGACCTTGGGGGGTCTTCTAGTTCAACCTCCTGCTCAAGCAGGAGATCCTATACTATTTCAGACAAGTGGCTGTCCAGTCTCTTCTCAAAAACCTCCAGTGATGGAGCCACCCACAACTTCTGAAGGCAAAGCTGTTCCATTATTGTCCTCTCTGTTAGGAAGTTTCTTTTAAATTCCAAGTTGCTTCTCTCCTTGATTAGTTTCCATCCATTGCTTCCTGTCCTACTCTCAGGCGCTTTAGAAAATAAGTTGACCCCCCCTCCTCTTGGTGGTAGCCCCTCAAATGCTGGAAGACTGCTATCATGTCACCCCCAATCCTTCTTTTCTTCAGACTACCCATACTCAAATCCTGCAACGGTTCTTCATTTGTTTTAGTCTCCAGGCCTTTAATCATCTTAGTTGTTCTTTCTCTGCACTTTTTCCAAAGTCTGAAAAAAAATGGGGTTGAATAAGCATGGAGAAGCAAATTTGGGGAAAGGAATCTGTAGATTCTGAGCATTCCCAGTTATTTCTTTTCAAACTCTACCACTTTCTTACAGAATCACAGGCAAGTTGGTTCAGACTGCCAAAATCAATCTCGGCTCTATTACTGGTTTGTCACAAAACTCTTCACTGCAAATGCCAGTCAATTCATACTGTTGGGATTTCCAAACTGATCTCTCTCTCTCTCTCTCTCTCTCTCTCTCTCTCTCTCTCCCTCCTCCCTCCCTCCCTCCCTCTCTCTCTCTCTCCTCTTCTGTAGCTCTTTAACTGCAAATGCCAGTCAATTCATACTGTTGGGATTTCCAAACTGATATCTCTCTCTCTCTCTCTCTCTCTCTCTCTCTCTCTCTCTCTCTCTCTCTCTCTCTCTCCTCTTCTGCAGCTCTTTAATTAATGGGTAAAAGGAAAACAGAAGAAAGTAAATATTATATACCTGTACCTGTTGATTGTTACAGATATTAAAATCTTAGCCATTCCTTTAACTCAGAGCTGCTGAGAATTCTGAGAGTTGAAATCCACAAGTCTTAAAGTTGCCAAGTTTGGGAACCACTGACAGACTTTAGCAAGTTATTTTGTCCATGGTCAAGAATGAGCAAAGCAGTTATTAAACACTAGATCTGGATTAGGTGATGTTTGGTTGACAGTGGATTTTATTGTCTGAATAAAGAGAAAAAAACAAGATATAATTCTAACACTGGATGTGGAAAAGGCTTCTCATAAAATCTCTAGGCTATGTACGTTACCTTATCTAAATTCTGATTTCCCAAGATTTATAAAATGGGTCTGAGATTCATTTACGCAGCCACTCTAAATCTAAAGTCAGGATCTGTGGTTTTTTCCTTCACCTTTCCCACTCTATAAAAGTATCACGCAAGGATGCTCACTTTCTTCCTTGGTTTTTATTTAGAACCTTTGGCCTATGCTGTTAGACAATGTCAGAATATATTTTATTCTTTATTACTGAATCTTATCCTCTGGACTTGAGGCATTTGATCAAAGTGCTTGGGTGAGCTATGGGTCACTTTTCACTGGTCTACATCAGAATGTATGTCAATAGGCAATGTGTCAGGCCTGCAATTATATTCCTTTTAGAATTTTGGCCTGCCACACTTTCTCTTATTTCATTATGCTGTTTCATTAGTACAGTTGATGGGAAGGGGGAATAGAAAGGAGTAGGATTGTGGAATGTGTTGTTGTCATTCTTTTCTAGAAGACCAAGGTCATCTTTCGTCTCCGCACTTTTACACCTGACCGGAAGCAGATGCCAGTGTGGAAGATGATTGGACCATGTGATGGATTGTGGGTGTGGGGACAAGATCATGAACTTTTAACTGGGTGGGATTCTGATGTAATTTCCAGAATTGGGATTAACACAGATGTGCTAAGATGTCTGATTTATTAAATTGGAACTTTAAGGATCGTTTTGCCTTGGACTCTGATTTAATTCTACATGATACTTCGAATGCTGACACAATGTTTACGTATCAGTGCACTGAATAATTTGTTTTTCTCTATTTATTGCATTAACTTTTAAATAGAGGAAGTTCTCTACTTACCACAGTCCGTTTCAGGATCGTTTGAAGCTACAAAGGCACTGAAAAAAAAGTTTTTCACACCTACAACCTTTGCATTATTCCCTTGGTCATGTGATCAAAATTCAGATGCTTGGCAACTGACTCCTATTTATGACAGTTGCAGTCTCCCAGGGTCATGTGAT
>NC_045543.1:8888974-8937965 GCF_009769535.1 Thamnophis elegans | reverse complement strand
TAACAAGCAGTGGTTACGAACAGCAGCGTCTTTTGACAACTGAGTGGTAGGCATTGGAGCAAAGTTATGCCTTTGCTCTTGACAGAACACGATGCGCCCCAGTGAAGTGGCCCGAACTAAAATTACACTTTGAAGTTCGGCAGGCATCTCTATTTGCATGCAAGATTCCATGAACATGAGAACATTGAAGTCATGTGCGGTAATTGCCAGAAGCAAACATTCATGTATAGGCACTTTGCCTCCCCCTTGCATAGCTTAAGACAAACCACACTTGAAACAAGGGAGATGGCTGAACTCTTTACTCCTGGAGTACATGAAAATCAACCCCTTCCCTACGGTTGAACAACCGAGTAGCAAACACCATCTGTATCCTTTTTCCGTTCATAAAGGCAGCCTTTGTTTCCCACTCGGAGAGAAAGCTAGTGGTAGTTGCCTCGCTACTCCACTGGATTGTTCATCATGACCATCATTCTGCTCCTGTGAACGGGTGAAGTTTTTATTACCTTCGTTCTTGTACTTTTGTCTTGCGTTTGTCCAATCAGACTTGAGAGGAAACCTACTCCTTATATTGCATTGATCATCCTCGTGGCAATTGTCCTTGGCGTGGAGACAAAAAAATCATTCTAACCAGAATGTTTTACGGAACTCGTAAGTTACAATGTGGATAAGAATGGGAAAAATATATATATTTTTTAAGACAGGACACAAATATATTGCACCCAGATGAATTTACATTTGCTTCCCGCGAAAGGGAACAAAGATGGTAAACTGGTTTGACAAGCACAGAGACCCATGAAATTTTATTTCGGAATCACTCACCCACATGGACACACACAGAGCTTTAGCAGCCCTGAGAAGTGACAGAGATGGATTCCTAGGATTTTCAGTTATGATGTATGCTCAAGAAGAATGTAATCGGAGTCTCTTG
This sequence comes from Thamnophis elegans, assembly GCF_009769535.1. Classification (NCBI taxonomy): domain Eukaryota; kingdom Metazoa; phylum Chordata; class Lepidosauria; order Squamata; family Natricidae; genus Thamnophis; species Thamnophis elegans. The sequence continues at coordinate 8,937,037 of NC_045543.1, read as the reverse complement.
CTCCCTACAATGCTACAAACCTACTTATACCAAGAATAGGAAAGCAAATTTCCTCATTATCTTCTTTCCTTTCAGAGTTGCTGAAATGCCTTCCACCTTTTCATCTTCTGACTCCCAGTGTGTTTTGCAATGAACCTTTCGATTGACAGGAAGTTCTTCTCTCATTGGGTGAGAAAGGGACAGAGCACAGAGATCCATCCCCTCTCCTAAGTCAGAATAGAGCTGGAAGGTTCCACCACAAAACCGCGGAGGACAAAATCGCGCTCGACGAAAGTGCGCATTTGACGTCATCACAGCGCGACGAAAACATCGCGCTGTGATCGAAAAATGTAAAAATAAAGCGAAAACCTTACCCTAACCCCCCCAAACCTAACCCTAAACCTAACCCTTAACCTAACCCTAAATCTAACCCTAAACCTAACCGTTAACGTAACGCTAAACCTAACGCTAACCCTTAACCTAATGCTAAACGTAACCCTAACGCTCTAAACCTAACCCTAACCCTTAACCTAACCCTAACCCTAACCCTAAACCTAACCCTTACCTTTATGTGAATCGGCTTGCTTTAATTTTAATTTTATTTCAATTTTTAATTTTTTTCGTCGCACTGTGATGACGTCACATGCGCGCTTTCGTCGAGCGCGATTTTGTCCTCCGCGGTTTTGATGGGTCACGAGCTGGAAGGGACCTTGGGGGGTCTTCTAGTTCAACCTCCTGCTCAAGCAGGAGATCCTATACTATTTCAGACAAGTGGCTGTCCAGTCTCTTCTCAAAAACCTCCAGTGATGGAGCCACCCACAACTTCTGAAGGCAAAGCTGTTCCATTATTGTCCTCTCTGTTAGGAAGTTTCTTTTAAATTCCAAGTTGCTTCTCTCCTTGATTAGTTTCCATCCATTGCTTCCTGTCCTACTCTCAGGCGCTTTAGAAAATAAGTTGACCCCCCCTCCTCTTGGTGGTAGCCCCTCAAATGCTGGAAGACTGCTATCATGTCACCCCCAATCCTTCTTTTCTTCAGACTACCCATACTCAAATCCTGCAACGGTTCTTCATTTGTTTTAGTCTCCAGGCCTTTAATCATCTTAGTTGTTCTTTCTCTGCACTTTTTCCAAAGTCTGAAAAAAAATGGGGTTGAATAAGCATGGAGAAGCAAATTTGGGGAAAGGAATCTGTAGATTCTGAGCATTCCCAGTTATTTCTTTTCAAACTCTACCACTTTCTTACAGAATCACAGGCAAGTTGGTTCAGACTGCCAAAATCAATCTCGGCTCTATTACTGGTTTGTCACAAAACTCTTCACTGCAAATGCCAGTCAATTCATACTGTTGGGATTTCCAAACTGATCTCTCTCTCTCTCTCTCTCTCTCTCTCTCTCTCTCTCTCCCTCCCTCCCTCCCTCCCTCTCTCTCTCTCTCCTCTTCTGTAGCTCTTTAACTGCAAATGCCAGTCAATTCATACTGTTGGGATTTCCAAACTGATCTCTCTCTCTCTCTCTCTCTCTCTCTCTCTCTCTCTCTCTCTCTCTCTCTCTCTCTCTCTCTCTCTCTCTCTCTCTCTCTCTCTCCTCTTCTGCAGCTCTTTAATTAATGGGTAAAAGGAAAACAGAAGAAAGTAAATATTATATACCTGTACCTGTTGATTGTTACAGATATTAAAATCTTAGCCATTCCTTTAACTCAGAGCTGCTGACTGGAGAATTCTGAGAGTTGAAATCCACAAGTCTTAAAGTTGCCAAGTTTGGGAACCACTGACAGACTTTAGCAAGTTATTTTGTCCATGGTCAAGAATGAGCAAAGCAGTTATTAAACACTAGATCTGGATTAGGTGATGTTTGGTTGACAGTGGATTTTATTGTCTGAATAAAGAGAAAAAAACAAGATATAATTCTAACACTGGATGTGGAAAAGGCTTCTCATAAAATCTCTAGGCTATGTACGTTACCTTATCTAAATTCTGATTTCCCAAGATTTATAAAATGGGTCTGAGATTCATTTACGCAGCCACTCTAAATCTAAAGTCAGGATCTGTGGTTTTTTCCTTCACCTTTCCCACTCTATAAAAGTATCACGCAAGGATGCTCACTTTCTTCCTTGGTTTTTATTTAGAACCTTTGGCCTATGCTGTTAGACAATGTCAGAATATATTTTATTCTTTATTACTGAATCTTATCCTCTGGACTTGAGGCATTTGATCAAAGTGCTTGGGTGAGCTATGGGTCACTTTTCACTGGTCTACATCAGAATGTATGTCAATAGGCAATGTGTCAGGCCTGCAATTATATTCCTTTTAGAATTTTGGCCTGCCACACTTTCTCTTATTTCATTATGCTGTTTCATTAGTACAGTTGATGGGAAGGGGGAATAGAAAGGAGTAGGATTGTGGAATGTGTTGTTGTCATTCTTTTCTAGAAGACCAAGGTCATCTTTCGTCTCCGCACTTTTACACCTGACCGGAAGCAGATGCCAGTGTGGAAGATGATTGGACCATGTGATGGATTGTGGGTGTGGGGACAAGATCATGAACTTTTAACTGGGTGGGATTCTGATGTAATTTCCAGAATTGGGATTAACACAGATGTGCTAAGATGTCTGATTTATTAAATTGGAACTTTAAGGATCGTTTTGCCTTGGACTCTGATTTAATTCTACATGATACTTCGAATGCTGACACAATGTTTACGTATCAGTGCACTGAATAATTTGTTTTTCTCTATTTATTGCATTAACTTTTAAATAGAGGAAGTTCTCTACTTACCACAGTCCGTTTCAGGATCGTTTGAAGCTACAAAGGCACTGAAAAAAAAGTTTTTCACACCTACAACCTTTGCATTATTCCCTTGGTCATGTGATCAAAATTCAGATGCTTGGCAACTGACTCCTATTTATGACAGTTGCAGTCTCCCAGGGTCATGTGATCAACTTTTGTAACCTTTTGACAAGCAAAGTCGTTCATTTAACAAAAGGTTAAAAAGTTTAAAAAGTGAACAAAAGGTTGTTCACTTAACAACCATGTTTCTAATTTAGCAACTGTTCTGATTCACTGAACAATTGTGGCGAGCAAGGTCATAAAATGGTGCAAAACTCACTTAGTAAATGTCTCACTTAGCCACATAAATTTGGGGCTCAATTGTGGTCATAAGTCGAGGACTACCTACATTGCTATTTATCAAACAATTATATTAAATATCAATAAGAAATATGAAGAGATTCCGTAGATCTTGACAGATGTAAGTCTTTACACCTTATTATTTGGAATAGGCTGTGTAATCTTGACATGAGTACAATTGCAAGAATAATTTTCTATGGAATTTCCATATATATAGGGGAGACACTAAATAAATTGTTTTCGAAATTTTCCTGAGGTTCTTCATTTCTGAAGATATACTTGAAATGATACCTGTTTTCTAGATAAAGATTGGGGCTTTGATTTTCCGGATCTTGAAGTATAATATTGTGCATATTTTGTGGTTATTTTCAAAGGTTTCACTTAGTGTAAATTTTCTTCCTGAGGCTCTTTCTTGCTATATTGAAACATAGTGCTTTGAATTCATTGGACTGTTTTGAGCTCATAATACAAAATACACTATATATAATTCATGTCACTATTAAATCAACTAGGGAATTGTGGCACAATATTTCCAAAGAATTCCAATTCAATCCATTCATTTCATGCTACGCTGACTTTATGGAACAAACTGGATCTTACCATTGATAACAGACGTGTTACACGGTAGATCTGGAAACATACAGAGATTTTTAGTATGGACCAATTGTGGTTATGAATTTGCTTACATTTGTTAGTTGCGAAGTCGTGTCTGACCCATCGCAACCCTATGGACAAGGTTCCTCCAGGCCTTCCTGTCCTCTACCATCCTCTGGAGTCCATTTAAGCTCACGCCTACTGCTTTGGTGACTCCATCCAGCCACCTCATTCTCTGTCGTCCCTTTCTTCTTTTGCCCTCAATCTTTCCCAGCATGAGGCTCTTCTCCAGTGAGTCCTTCCTTCTCATTAGGTGGCCAAAGTATTTGAGTTTCATCTTCAGGATCTGGCCTTCTAAAGAACAGTCAGGGTTGATCTCCTCTAGGACTGACCAGTTTGATCATCTTGCAGTCCAAGGGACTTACAGGAGTCTTCTCCAGCACCAGAGTTCAAAGCCCTCAATTCTTTGGCACTCAGCCTTTCTGACGGTCCAACTTTCACAGCCATACTTTGCAACTGGAGGATATGCTTACATTAAAGCATGAATATTCTTTTGCAATTCACTCATATCTGATGATGTATCTCATAATACCTTGATTTGGACCAGTGGCATTTTCAGCTTCACTCAGATGAAAATATAATGAGATGCAATTATAAAACCTTACTGGCAAAATGGACAATTTTTTTTTTTCTTATGTAAAGCATCCACCCACGGCTGCCTTATTGTAGTCCCCCCCCCCCCCCCGTTGGTGACAGCATAAAATACTGAATAAACCCATGATCGCAATTGAGCCCAAACTTTCTGTCGTTAAGTGAGACGTATGTTAGGTGAGATTTGCCCCACTTTATGACCTTCAGTTGTTAATGGAAGTTGACTGGTTAGTATCATGGTTGTTAAATGAATCTGGCTTCCCGGTTGATTTTGCTTGTCAAAAGGTTTCAAAAGGTGACCTTCGGACACAGCAACGGTCGTAAGCATGAACCGGTTGCCAAGCATCTGAATTGGGATCACGTGACCATGGGGATTCTACAAAGGTAATCCTTGACGTACAACAGTTCATTTAATGACAGTTGAAAGTTACAACAGTGTGAAAAAGTCACTTTTTTCAGTGCTGTTGTAACTTTCAACCGTCATTAAATGAACTGTTGTAAGTCAAGGATTACCTGTACTCTAATTGATGCACCATGCTTGGTACTTTAGCCAACTGAGTCTTGCAGAATAAACCATGGCCTAGTGCAGTGTAGGATCCTGACAATATACCGCGATGTACCTCTCCTCCTAAGGAAGGTCTTCTGTGATAGAATTGAAGCAGCAGGCAAAGGAGGTCCTCCTCCATGCCACGACAATGTAAAATGCTACGCAGAAATCTAATCAGTTAACTTCTTCTGCTTTCTTCATTCTTTTCCAACTAGTTTCACTATTCTCCATTTTCTGGATGTAATGTGCCTGTTCAATCTGTGGGATAGACAGCATGGACTTCAGTGGTGGGTTTCAAAAAAATTTCGAACCTACTCTGTGGGTGTGGCCTCCTTTGTGGGAGTGGCTTTCTGCCCATGTGACCTGGTGGGAGTGGCTTTCTGCCCATGTGACCTGGTGGGAGTGGCTTTCCGCCCATGTAACCTGGTGGGAGTGGCTTGCCACCCATGTGACCTGGTGGGAGTGGCTTGCTGGCCATGTGTTCTCTCTCTCTCTCTCTCTTTCCTTCCTTTTGTGTCTCTGTCCCTTTTGTCTTTTTTTCTTTTTTATGAGCCAAGGTGGCGCAGTGGTTAAATGCAGCACTGCAGGCTACTGCTAGATCAGCAGGTCAGCGGTTTAAATCTCACCGGCTCAGGGTTGACTCAGCCTTCCATCCTTCCGAGGTGGGTAAAATGAGGACCCAGATTGTTGGGGGCGATATGCTGACTCTCTGTAAACCGCTTAGAGTGGGCTGAAAGCCCTATGAAGCGGTATATAAGTCTACTGCTATTGCTATTGCTATTGCTATTGCTATTCTTTCCTCTCTCACTTTTTCTTTCTTCTTTCTTTCTTTCTTTCTCTTTCTTTCTTTCTTTCTTTCTTTCTTTCTTTCTTTCTTTCTTTCTTTCTTTCTTTCTTTCTTTCTTTCTTTCTCTCTCTTCCTTCCTACCTTCCTTTCTCTTTCTCTCTCTGTGTGAGTCTGTCTGTCTGTCTGTCTGTCTGTCTCTGTGTGTGTGTGTCTCTTTGCCTCTCTCTCCCTCCCTCCCTCCCTCCCTGTCTCTCTATGTCAGTGGTGGGTTTCAAAAGAGTTTGGAACCTCTTCTGTAGGTGTGGCCTGCTTTCCGGGTCCACTGGTGGAACCTCTTCTAACCGGTTCGGTAGATTTGACGAACCGGTTCTACCGAATAGGTGCGCACTGGTAGGAACCCACCTTGTAATTGGCTGACAAACATACTCAATGAGTAGTCTTTAATGGTGCAACATCTACCTGGAGAGAAGTAAGCAGTGGAGTAGCACAAGGTTCCCTTTTAGGCCCAGTACTCTTCCATATCTTCATAAATTAATTAAATAAGGAAATAGAAGGGGAACTCATCAAATTGCAGATGACGCTAATAAGCTGACAGGAATAGCCAACACCTCAGAAGACAAGCTCAGGATTCAAAAATATCTTGACAGACTTGAAGAATAGACCCTATCCAACAAAAATGTGGAGAAAAGCAAGATTCAACACTTAGGCAGGGAAAAAACCAAAGGTACAAGTAGAGATTAGGCGAAACCTGCCTCAGAAACAGCAACTGTGAGAGGGACCTTGGAGTCTTGGTGTGTAATGTTATCTACGCATTAATAATGACCTAGTAATATTTCCTTATACATTTTAGGGACCTTTCCTTACATAATTGGTGTTTTCTTTCATACTTTTGGATTTCTAATTTCTGTTTCCGCTAGTTGGCAATTGCTAAAACCAATCCCACGTGAAAAAGTATTCAAAGCCTTCTTGATTTTGATTGTCAATTTATTTATTCCTGCACATTGTAGTATTTATTCATTTACATATCTCTGTTTTTCCACTGTTGTGCAAACACAATTCCAGCAGCTGCTAACATGTGTAAAATTAAATATATATTATACTCCCTTTCAAATAGCCAACAAAAATATTTCTGGTTTTAATTCCATATCTTGCTTTACGATTGCTTCTAACCACTAACTTCTGAATAGCCACTGGGACCGACCTAAGTACTAATTCATAATTTCATATCTGGTCACATGGGCGGCAAGCCACTCCCATCCGGTCACATGGGCAGCAAGCTACTCCCATCCTGTCACATGGGTGGCAAGCCACTCCCACAAAGGAGGCCACACCCACAGAGTAGGTTCCAACAATTTTTGAAACCCGCCACTGGTCCTGGTGGACAATCATTCATATATGAGCCAGCATATAGCTAGATTCTGCACCGCAGCACTAGGGATTCATTGGAAACATATGATTAATCCACCATAGCTATTTTTACACAACTAATGTTAACAAACCCTTTTGCATTACTTACTCTTTTGCATTTTAGTATTTAATGGCTATGGGCCTCAGTTTAAGGATTGGCATTATAGTATAGTTAGGCCATGTGTAACTGACAGATTAGAAGCCAAAATCCTAGTCCAACCCCTTGTTCAAGCAGGAGACCCTATACTATTTCAGATAGTAAAGAAGAGGGAGTCAACTTAAGAGCCGAGGTGGTGCAGTGGTTAGGGTGCAGTACTGCAGGCCACTTCAGCTGACTGTTATCTGCAGTTCGGCGGTTCAAATCTCACCGGCTCAAGGTTGACTCAGCCTTCCATCCTTCCGAGGTGGGTGAAATGAGGACCCAGACTGTGGGGGCGATATATGCTGACTCTGTAAACCTCTTAGAGAGGGCTGAAAGCCCTATGAAGCGGTATATAAGTCTAACTGCTATTGCTATTAATTTCTAAAGCACCAGAAGGCAGAACAAGAAACAATGGATGGAAACTAATCAAGGAGAGAAGCAACCTGCAATTAAGGGGAAACTTCCTAACAGAGGACAATTAACCAGTAGAACATCTTGCCTTCAGAGGTTGCAGGTGCTTCATCATTGGAGTCTCCTGCTTGAACAGGGGGTTGGACTAGAAGACCTCCCAGGTCCCTTCCAGCTCCGATTAAGATTAATCCATTTTGTGCTTTCTCCTCCTCCCATTGAGAGACCGCCTACTGCCAATTACCTCCACTAGACCAATAAGATCCCACAGATTAGGCCTCCTCCGAATTCCATCCGCCGGCCAGTGTCGACTGGCGACTACCCGGAGGAGGGCCTTCTCGGTGGCTGCTCCGACCCTCTGGAACGAGCTCCCCGTGGAGATTCGTACCCTCACCACCCTCCAGGCCTTCTGCATAGCCCTTAAAACCTGGCTGTTCCGACAGGCCTGGGGCTAAAGACTTGCAGCCCCACCTCGAATGGTATGATTGTTGTGCTTTTTTAACTGTGTATGGTCTTTATGTTTTGTAACTTTGTCTGTTTTTCCCCTCCCTTGAGTTGTGAGCCGCCCTGAGTCCCTTCAGGGAAAAGGGCGGCATACAAATAAAGTAAAAAATGAAAATGAAAAAATACATCCCTTATAAGTCACTCCCTATTACTGTATAATTTGTCATTATTGCTCTTGATTATAAAGAATCCTTACGGCCAATCTGTTAACTTTATCTCACCATCTATAAATTTGGATGGATTAATTATGATAGAGCATTTTAAAGGTAGCTGTAAAGCAGCAATGACAATGGAAAACTTCTGATATTAAGTGCAGCAACCAGCCAAAGACATGTATGCTAATGTAACTATGTAAGTGTTGAGAAAACATATCCAAAAAATAAGCCAAGATCTAGCTCCCACAAGAAAAAATTGATTACAAAGATCGGGGCAGGTAAGCTATACTAGTTTACAAGATTAAATTGCAGACATGATTCAACGTCAGTTATTAAATCCAAATTTTATTGTTAACACTGCAAATTTTTGCTTCATACATACAGGAACCTTTTTAATTAAAAAAATAGCTTGGAGCTACAATTTTAATATACATGGAAAAGCACCACACCAAATACAAGTCATCTCCAAACTAGAGAATGAACTCTTGAGGGGGAGGGAAAATGAAACACTTGCGCCACCAAGAGGCAGTCTATAGATTGCAAGACGACAGAAAATGGAAACCATCCGATTATGTGTAATCTCTCTCTTAAGAGAGTCTGTGCAAGGAATAAGCTCAAAAACATCAGATGACATATATTTTGATTAAATATTTTATTTTTACTTTAAAAAAAAACAGAACCATTTGAAGTTTGGACAGTTTTCCTCTTGCTTTTATTCTGAGCAGCTGTGGCTGTCTGTAGTTAGGATCAGTCATCACTATCTTATTTTCTGAAGTTATATAAATGTGCACTTATTTTACCATACTTAAAACAATGATCATTCTTTTTTGGTCTTTCCTCTTTATTTTTATTTTTGTTATTAATAATATGTATTTATAACAATTTTTCCCTACTGTTGACAATATACTTGAAGATTGTTTTTTTAACATCCCATAGATCCATCATATCTTACAACGGTCCTACTTCTTCTTCCCTCCCTCCCTCCCTCCCTCTTTCCTTCCCTCGTTTCTTCTCTCCTACTCCCCTTCCTTCCCTCCCTCCTTCCCCTTCCCTCCTTCTCTTCTTTCCCCCTTCCTTCCCTCCTTTCTTTTCTCCTTCTCTTTCCTTTCCCCCTTCCTTTCCTCCTTCCTTCTCCCCTACATTCCCTCCTTCCTTCCCTCCTTCTCTCCTTCCTTCACTATCTTATTTTCTGAAGTTATATAAATGTGCACTTATTTTACCATACTTAAAACAATGATCATTCTTTTTTGGTCTTTCCTCTTTATTTTTATTTTTGTTATTAATAATATGTATTTATAACAATTTTTCCCTACTGTTGACAATATACTTGAAGATTGTTTTTTTAACATCCCATAGATCCATCATATCTTACAACGGTCCTACTTCTTCTTCCCTCCCTCCCTCCCTCTTTCCTTCCCTCGTTTCTTCTCTCCTACTCCCCTTCCTTCCCTCCCTCCTTCCCCTTCCCTCCTTCTCTTCTTTCCCCCTTCCTTCCCTCCTTTCTTTTCTCCTTCTCTTTCCTTTCCCCCTTCCTTTCCTCCTTCCTTCTCCCCTACATTCCCTCCTTCCTTCCCTCCTTCTCTCCTTCCTTCACTATCTTATTTTCTGAAGTTATATAAATGTGCACTTATTTTACCATACTTAAAACAATGATCATTCTTTTTTGGTCTTTCCTCTTTAAACTTCTATCGCTTCCCCACCCCAAACAGCAATGAAAGTGATACTCTTCGTTCTCCTCTCATTTTATAATCACAATTCTGCTTTTAAATTGTCCTGTTCAAGCTTGATCATGTACCTCTTTTGTTAATATTTATTTATATCTTGCCTTGCTCCCAAAGGAGGGGAGGAAAATGTGTTTACAGGAGCTAGGAATGAAAAAAATAATAGAACACATTAAGCCCGATAAAAAAAAAAATGTAATCGCAACCTCAAGCTTAAAATTAAAAATCTTTTCAAAGTTAAATGTAAAAATAATATTTATATTAAATAATTAAAAATTATAATTGAGAAACTACTTTGAATGCTCTTTCCAAAAGCAGGAAGAATAGGATCAAGGGAAGGTTCACAGTCGGAAAGCATCTCCAGAGCAACCTCTTTTGCAGGATGGCAACAAGGCTACAAAGCTGATTTGGGCTTTAAAAGTTAAACCTCAAGCACTTTGAAGTGAATTAGAAAACAATTGGTTCCTTCAATATAAATATGATCATCACGAGAGTGTATTTCTTAGCTGTGTGACTCTATTTATATGCTCCCCATTATCTCATCATCAAATTGCTTTATTCTTCATAAAGTGTAGAAAAACTGAGCAAGGTGGGTAGCAAAATTATAACTTTTCAACCTTAGGTAAAGGTTCCCCTCACACAAATGTGCTAGTCGTTCCTGACTCTAGGGGGCGGTGCTCATCTCCGTTTCAAAGCTGAAGAGCCAGCGCTGTCCGAAGATACCCCTGTGGTCATGTGGCCGGCATGACTAAACGCTGAAGGTGCATGGAACGCTGTTACCTTCCCACCAAAGGGGGTCCCCTATTTTTCTATTTGCATTTTTTACATGCTTTCGAACTGCTAGGTTGGCAGAAGCTGGGGCAAGTAACGGGAGCTCACTCCGTTACGCGGCAGCGCTAGGGAGTTGAACCGCCAAACTTTCGATTGACAAGCTCAGCGTCTTTAGCCACTGAGCCACCACGTCCATTTTTAAACTTTATCTATAAGCTTAAAATGAATAAGGAGTTGTCTTCTATTTTTTCTCTCTTGGAAAATGGATGATTGAGAATTTAGGCCAATATAATCAGTTGTCCCATAATTTATTTCTTGCTATTTCATGCTCTTCTTCAATTTCACTTAGAAAATAAGTGAAACTTACAAAACTGTGCTGGAACCGTTCCGTTTGGGATCTCGTGACTGCTGAAATATTGAGATAATTGGAGATTAGCATGTTAAAAAAGCATCCAAAGATTGAAATGCTACTAATCTATTTGATTCATTTGATTACAAACTGAGTGTTAGCTATTAATATTGCTTGCTTTAATACAGGTGCTTTCGTTTTTTTTCTACACACATGTAGTGTTTAAAATGTGAGTTACCTTGCGTAGAATTTGAATCTCCCTGAACTTTTAGAATCAAGCTCATTTTAAAAACTCCCCGAAACACGTTTAATTTTTTTTCTTATCCGTCAAAGCCAAAATTTGATGAGGACTGAAACAAATTCTGAAGTTTTAAACAACGTCTTAACTAAGAATCGCTACCCTTTTCACACATCTGGGGGAAAAGAAAATATAAAACACAAATGTGATTATGAGCAGCTGACTTTTATTGGATCAATGCTAGTAACTAATTCATCAGGGTTTGTAAGGTTGGTGAACATGCAAGATTGACATAAAGTCAGTACAGCTGTAGTGCCTTCTTCATACAGGCCGAACGCCCAAGTTTCACCTGATGCACCACTCAAAATGTTCTAAACGGCTGATTAGGAAGGTATCCAAGGTGCAAGAAAGACGTCTGAGCTTCCTTTTCAAGGATAGCCAACTCTTGCACTGTGGGAGCCAGAATGTCCACGTGGCCTTTGTATGTTCCACCTGCAAAGATCCAAAATCTGTTATCCTTTTTCCCTTTTTGTAGGTACAATCTTTCAGAACATTGATTATTCATACATACATACATACGAGAGAGAGGGAGGGAGGGAGGGAGGGAGGGAGGGAGAGAGAGGGAGGCAGGGAGGGAGGGAGGGAGGGACAGAGAGAGAGAGAGAGAGAGAGAGAAACTCATATATGAGTACAGTAGTTGGATTGTTGGGGCAGACTCTTTATGAACTTATCAGAGGCTTAATATACCTTTAAAAAAAACACCTATGTTTTTAAAATGGATAATTATGCTGCCGAGGTGGTGCAGTGGTTAGAGTGCAGTACTGCAGGCCACTTCAGCTGACTGTTATCTGCAGTTCAGTGGTTCTAATCTCACCGGCTCAGGGTTGACTCAGCCTTTCATCCTTCCGAGGTGGGTGAAATGAGGACCCAGACTGTGGGGGTGATATGCTGACTCTGTAAACCGCTTAGAGAGGGCTGAAAGCCCTATGAAGCGGTATATAAGTCTAACTGCTATTGCTATTGCTAATTCAGTGATTTGCTGCCAAATTTGAGAATACTATTTTGGGCAAGGCTTAAAAATAGATCGGGGCTACATGCAGGCTACAAGAGGCTCACTTCATCTTTGACTAGTAATGTTTGAAGGGGCAAACATTAGATTTTGTTTGTGTGTACACATACATACATACGCGCACACACAAACAAGATCTAATGTTTGCCCCTTCAAACATTACTAATGAAAGGTGAAGTGAGCCTCCTGCAGCCTGCATGTGGATCCCGATCTATTTTTAAGCCTTGCCCAAAATAATATTCTCAAATTCTGCAGCAAATCACTGAATTATGGCAGCATAATTGTCCATTTTAAAGATGTAGGGTTTTTTTTTTTAAAAGGTGTATTAATCCTCTGATAAGTTCATTAAAGAAACTGCCCCAACAATCCAACTACTGTACTCACAAAAGGACGCCAAATCTGGGGCCTTGCCACAAATGGCATTGCTATACCTGTGTGATTCAGGAGTGTTTGAAAACGAGCAAGTAAGAACATAAAAATTGAATTTATTTTTCTGGATTAAAAATGTGTCTTTGATCTAAAGAGCTATCTTAGATTTATGTACACTAATCTTTTGAAAGAGCAAATATCCACACTGCATCAAAATACTTTTAAAAATTTGAGATTCTGAAATAAATTCCATTCTGAATATGCATTCAATTGGACTGTAATGAATGTATCCAGAACTAAACAGATAATATTATTTTAAAGTATCAGTATAATAAGTAATTCTCCCTTTGGGGTTACAAAATAGGTCTCCCCTCCCCCCTTTTTAGTTTGTGGGAGACAAAATTTAATTACAAGTATTTTAATTAGAAGATACTTCATATAACAATTACATACTAGATAGTATAATAGATATTATAATATCTAGATAAAATTAACATTCGCCTAACAGTCAAAATGTTATTTTAAGGAATACTTATGTACCTACTTTTCTACTCTGTTTCCATATTAATTTGTTATTTAAAAAAACATTTAACCAAAATAGATATTTATATTAACATATAATTCTTAGATAGAAAATGCACACTGAATAGCAATAGCAATAGCAGTTAGACTTATATACCGCTTCATAGGGCTTTCAGCCCTCTCTAAGCGGTTTACAGAGTCAGCATATTGCCCCCAACAACAATCCGGGTCCTCATTTTACCCACCTCGGAAGGATGGAAGGCTGAGTCAACCCTGAACCGGTGAGATTTGAACCGCTGAACTGTAGATAGCAGTCAGCTGAAGTGGCCTGCAGTACTGCACTCTACCCACTGCGCCACCTCGGCTCTTGGCTCTTCATTGGTATGAATGCCAAGTTAGAGAGAAAATAGCTGAAGTATGGGTTATAAAAAAATATAAGATCTGTTTGATAATTACATTTCTACACATTAAGTGAGGAGTTAAAATAAGCAATAGGCAGAATCTTCATTTTTCAAGCATCTTGAAGTATTTTAAATGGAGGAATTTTCATTCATAAAAAGAAGCCAACAAAAGAGCCCTAAACTGGTTTTGAAATAAACAGAGAAAGGGATCCTAATTCGTATTTTTTTAACTAGGGATTTCAGCGGAACTGAAGTTGGAGAACAACACTGAAATTCCTGAAAAGTATTTTGCCATGTTGAATCATTTAGATAAGATATAATTATCAGATATAATAAAATTATAATTCACCAGAAAATTCAATTCTCTATTCCAAAATGTAGATTTATCCACTTACCGCCAGCTGCTTTTCTTTTCCCATAACTGACCTTGCCATCAAAATCATCCACTGGGATTTTAATATCTGGCTCAACCTGAGTAATGGTGCAGTTCAGATGCTCTTCTACTTCACCTAAAAGCTGGATGCCACAAAATGGAAAGAAATCCAGGCTGTAAAGTCATCTCCCATTCTCCATGACAGACAATGCAATGGATGGATTTAAATAAGAGAGACCGCCTGCTGCTAATTACCTCCCAAAGACCCATTAGATCTCACAGGGTTGGCCTCCTCCGGGTGCCATCTACCAGCCAATGCCACCTGGCTATTACCCGGGGGAGGGCCTTCTCTGTGGCAGCTCTGGCCCTCTGGAATGAACTCCCCGCAGGGATTCGGACCCTCACCTCTCTCCAGGCCTTCCGAAAAGCCGTCAAAACCTGGCTTTGCCGGCAGGCCTGGGGGTGATGAGTTCCCTCCCCTCTCGACATGTATGGCTGTGCGACTGTTGTCTACTTTTATTATTTGTATTTTGTCTTTTATGTTCCCCTTTTTTCCCCCTTGAATTGTTCGCCGCCCTGAGTCCTCCCGGAGAAGGGCGGCATACAAATAATACAATACAATACAATACAATACAATACACTTGGCTTTTAGCTGTGATTAGTTGAACAACACACACTGCCAAAGTTTATACATCTCATCAAGCATTAGCACCGAACAAACCATGATACTATCACTAAATTGATCTCAGGAACTACTGATATCAATGAATTAATAAACTTGAGAGTAATTGTCAGTAATGTCTTAGAAGCAAACAGTACGAGGAAGAAATCAGATCTTATGGCAAGGCTTATATATGACGTATGCATGTATCTGCACAGTACTGTAATTTATTTAAGGCAAATACAATATTTTGAAATAAATTAAGAACTTTGCAAATTATAAACTTTGCAATCAATGAGATTTAGAAGGTTAGGGTACTCCTGATCTTCTAGGAGTCGCTAGGAATAAGAAATGATACTTAAGCACAAACTAATTGTCTTGTGTTATATTCATAGAATGAATGCTAGCAGAATTTTAACACTGAATTTGCAAAATGATAAATGTTTATCTGAAATTGAATTAAATTATACCAATTGTCATTTCATTCTGTGATACTCGTTATAATCTCAAAAGACCAAAGACTATTTTAGCATTACAGGCAATTAATGATAAAAGAGATGGAGTTCAATATTGTATTTTTGTGAAAGGAAGATTTTTCTGCTTAGAAATCATTTCCTGCAGAAATGTGGATACTATTTGTCACTCCAAACTCCTCCTAATCAGATTCCTCTAATTCCTCAACCCTTCTCAACCATTTGAAGGACATTCAGACAAAATGTCACCTAGTTAGCCTATAGTTGTCAACCCTGAAGTGAACCTGGCTGGGGCCATCTTGGAGGCCTCAGGGTTGCCATACAAAAGAGGGGGTGGGGGTGGGGGAAATAGTTAGATTGGGTTTTGTAGCCTAAACAATAAAGTTTTCTCATTGCATATGAGAGAAATGCTGGGTTATTATATTAGTATGTGTTCTTTGCCCAAGTGAAATCTAATGTCAAGACTTTTTCTTCTGGTTTTAGGTTGGGGTTTGTTACTGGTAAATACCGCTCCAGCATACCTTAGCATAGTCATAAAAATTTTGATGGCTCGGAACAAATCTAAAGGTTTTTTCAAAAATCACTACTGTAAATTTCCACTGAAAATGGACACAGTAACTACGTGTTCATATTTCAAAGATGCCCTGAAATGGTTCATCCATCAATTTCTCTTCTTAAATCCATAAAGCAAGATGTGAGCCTATTCACTCCTGCGAAGAAAGCCTTGCTTATGTAAGCACAGAGGCTACAGTAGGTTTACCCCTGGTGTAGTGCTGTTCCCATGGTCACCATCTCCACAGTCAGCACAACTTCCTCACTAAGAAGGTTCTTGTATACAATGAGCAATCTTTTTTTTTTCCATTAAAGTTATCAAAAATTACAAACAACATGTCCTAAAACATTACATGATATTAGATACGAAGTTAAATGATATTAGGTATGAAGGGCATTGTAGAAAAGACTGTGCATTTTAAAGAAAAGACCTAACCTGTGATGAATAATATGGGTAATCGTAACATGATTAACAACTTCCGTTTCACATCTCTATCAACTCATCCTTGGGAATTCTACTGTGCGTCTGACACTCTAGTTTCCAAGAAATTGCAAAAGGGCCTAGCTATGAAAATATAGTTAGTCTTATGCCAGAACACTTAATTTTAATTAGAACCTTCCAGTGGATCAGTGATTGGGTCTTGGATATTTTATAGCCACTTTGAAAAACTGCATCTAAAAGGACCAGAAATGCAAAGTTACGTAGGAAAGATTTTACTGGAACCAGTAAAAAGGTTACTTGCATCTCTCTCTCTTTTTTTTTTATTAATTTTTTTTAAAATTTTTAATTTAAAACAAGTACAACATCTTTCTTTACATGCTATAGAAAGTGTATCAGTCAGTCACAAATAAACTTTCGTGCATCTCCTCCACAGTCAACAAACATAACTCGTGTTAACTCGAGCCTTTTAACTCAAATATTCATACATATCACCATCATCATATATCCATTTTCATTTGACTGTAATTATTATTTAAAAATATTATTAATAATAATAATAATCTTAAACAATACATGCCCACAGCAGTGGGGAAAAAAAAAAGACAAAAAGAACAAAAGACAAGGCAGGGAAGAAAAAAACAAAACAAAAAACAAAAAACAAAAACAAGTAAATGACATGTCAGCATGTGGTTATGGATTAAATCCTTGGCATAGTTAAGGTTGAAGGATGTGTAAATAACTGTAGTCAACTAAAAGTGGAGGTATGATGATGTCAATATGGTAAACACTTGAGTTAAGATATTTGAACTAATATGAATTAATGGAAGAGATGCACCAAAACATGTTGTAACCAGCTGATATACTTTTTTTTTAATAATATATACCTGTGTTCTTTTTTTTTTTTTTGTTTTTGTTTTTGGTTACCTGCATCTCATTGTACCAAATAGTGCAGCCACCTTCATCCTTCAGTCTAGTATTGTAGCAGCTCTTCCCACGACTAGGGCATGAATGATACCAAACCTAGGAGAGAATCCTGAAGATTAGAAGAAGAAAACACTAAACACTGGAATATAGTTAAAAGATTTAGCTAGGAATGACCAGCATTTTTGATATACAGAAAGCTAATTGCTATAACACTGAATTAAGTTCAAACTCTTAAGGGTTATACGCATAAGTGTAGTCACATATTTTCCACTATGCATTCTATATGGTCTGTGATTAATGTGTGTGTGTGTGTGTGTGTGTATACACAAATGGGTAAACGTATATGTGTTTATCTTATGTATGTGTGTATGTGTATGTATACAAACCTACACACACACACACACTAAACACTGGAATATAGTTAAAAGATTTAGCTAGGAATGACCAGCATTTTTGATATACAGAAAGCTAATTGTTATAACACTGAATTAAGTTCAAACTCTTAAGGGTTATACGCATAAGTGTAGTCACATATTTTCCACTATGCATTCTATATGGTCTGTGATTAATGTGTGTGTGTGTGTGTGTATACACAAATGGGTAAACGTATATGTGTTTATCTTATGTATGTGTGTATGTGTATGTATACAAACCTACACACACACACACACTAAACACTGGAATATAGTTAAAAGATTTAGCTAGGAATGACCAGCATTTTTGATATACAGAAAGCTAATTGTTATAACACTGAATTAAGTTCAAACTCTTAAGGGTTATAGGCATAAGTGTAGAGTCACATATTTTCCACTATGCATTCTATATGGTCTGTGATTAGTGTGTGTGTGTGTGTATATATACACAAATGGGTAAACGTATATGTGTTTATCTTATGTATGTGTGTATATGTATGTATACAAACCTACACACACACACACTAAACACTGGAATATAGTTAAAAGATTTAGCTAGGAATGACCAGCATTTTTGATATACAGAAAGCTAATTGTTATAACACTGAATTAAGTTCAAACTCTTAAGGGTTATATGCATAGGTGTAGTCACATATTTTCCACTATGCATTCTATATGGTCTGTGATTAATGTGTGTGTGTGTGTGTGTGTATGTGTGTGTACATACACAAATGGGTAAACGTATATGTGTTTATCTTATGTGTGTGTGTATGTGTATGTATACAAACCTACACACACACACACACACACACCCAGACTTTTGATAGTGGGCATCAGAATTTCATTTTTTAAAAATCTGTGCCAGTATGTCCACAGAAAAAAGTGAGAATAAGAGTTAGCTTATTTTAAATACACGGCAAATGCATCTTATTTCGCTCTATATCTTCACGTTTTAAGGAAGCAGAACTTACTTTCTCCTTCTCTGCTGCCACCAGGGAAATTGCCAGGCCCATGCTAAAAAAATAAGCAAAACAAACAAAATGGGAGATGATTCATTTCATCATCTCAAAAGTGATACAAGAGGAAGGGCAAATAAGGGTTTCCAACATACCGTTCAGCTCGCCCCACTCTGCCAATCCGATGAACGTAATTCTGTTTCTCATCCGGAAGTGTGACATTGATAACTGTTAAAAAGGAAAAGGGTATTTATAGGTGTGTCTCAATTTGTGGTTAATAAATTCCACCCAAAATGGTCGCGTTATTTGAACTTGAACTCATCAAAGTGATATTTCTGGGGAAAATACGGTAATTGGTTTCACTTTGACAGAAATAGGCAGTAGAAAATATTAACCATAAAGTTTTATATCTATATTAATGAGGTATTACAGTAAAGGATTAAAGGAGTATATTTGCTATTTAAATGTATGGATTAACAAAATCACAAAGTTGTTATTAAAACCAAAATAAAACAAAAAAAATTCGTAAATTCAAGGATTTCAATAGCAATAGCAATAGCAGTTAGACTTATATACCACTTCATAGGGCTTTCAGCCATCTCTAAGCGGTTTACAGAGTCAGCATATCGCCCCCACAGTCTGGGTCCTCATTTTACCCACCTCGGAAGGATGGAAGGCTGAGTCAACCTTGAGCCGGTGAGATTTGAACCGCTGAACTGCAGATAACAGTCAGCTGAAGTGGCCTTCAGTACTGCACCCTAACCACTGCGCCACCTCGGCTCCTTAGGATAAGATCTTATTCTATTTTAATATTGCTATGACCAAGTTCATGTCATTCAATTATATCAATTTTTCCTTTAATATAACTACCATATTCTTTTTTAATCTTGTACAGTTCTCTCCTGTGCTAGAATCTTCCTTTTCTCCACTTTGCCCACAAAGATTAGCAGAGTCTGAAACCCCAATTGCATTTGCACGCATTCTTAAACCTCAACTGCAGACTTGATGGCCTCAGGTGAACTGAATTTGGAAGTCACACTGAACACAACCTTGTATCAATTTACAATTTGCACTAAATTCAATGTTGCATTACTTGAACCCCTCTAGAAGCAACATACACTTAGCCCCAGCATTTGCCGCCGCTAACAGGGACCTCGGCAAAGTTCACTGGAATTAATATTTTATCTGTCCCACCCTGGTATGATATGTGCAGCTTACTTGCAGCCGCATTTCTATTGCAACTGCCAACTCAACAACTTCATGCCTTCCGCTAAGAGTAGACTTTCTTGATGGCGGTAAAGTGTTTACAAGTCTTACCGTAAGGCACACCAGTGATATCAATTCCTCTGGCTGCTACATCTGTGCAGATCAAAAATCTGACGTCTGCTTTCTAAACAGAAAAGGTGAGCAAAAGTGGGTGCCCTCTAATTTCATTTTTATATAATCATTATAATACAAGATATCAACTACAATTCAATAAAGCTGTAAGCTGAATCTAGAGTTAGCTTACCATAAAATGCCTTTGACCTAACAGAATTGCCAATGGCGAAGACTATTCCTTCGTTAATTCCTCCTACTCCTAACATGCTTCACTTTCCCAAACTTTTTAGAAGTCTCACAATCTAAATGCTGGTTGACAAAATTATCCTCGTTCTTCTGCAGCGGCTACCACTGAGCAACTGGCTACCAGAATAGCAGAGTAGTGCAGGAGTGAAGGTCTTGGAAACAATTTCAGATCAGTTGCAGGATTTTCTATTTATTTATTTGATTTTTATCCCTTGTTATTTTGATAACTCAGGTGGTGAATATGTCTAATACTCGATTCTCCTACTATTTGCTCCACAACAACCACTCTGTGGAGAGGGTTGGGTTGAGAGACAGTGACTGGCCGAAAATTACGCAGCGGATTTTCATGGCTAAGAAGCCCAGTCTCCAGATTCCTAGGCCAGCACCTTAACCCCTTTTTGTTAAGATATTCTTCTGCTTTACAGGGTTATTGAATAGAATTCAGTAGAATTGGGCTTCCTGTATAGATAGATAAGTTATATGCAGTCCATTCTCTTAATATATTGGCTATGAAGAGTGGTGGTTTCAGTCCAGATGAGTCTGTGGGTCTAGCCCAGAGCTTGGTTATTTCACCCAAAAGAAGAAAAAAAATCTTGGACCGGATGCAGATGTGTATTATATTTTAGGAATGCTGCAAGAATGGAGAAGGATAGGAATGGCAAGAAGCTTATCCCTTCTGCAACACGTCCCCTCTCCATTGTTGTTCTGGGCCCTCCAGGAGAATGTGGGCTCACGTATTGCACTCCTGAGCTTGCACGAGGAATGGTGAATTGATGGAAAGGGCTATCCCTGCCTCTTCATCCATTGTTGGATTCCTGGTCGTTCTCTGAGTGGGCTTAAAAAATAAGTGCCTCACCATTTGTGGAAGACTGTCTGGAGCTACCTCCGTGACTCTTGAACAGACAAGGCGAACAAGGCACAATATTTTAAGTTGAACGATTCACCCATTAAACTGAAATAAATGCCCAATTTTCAGCTCTCAATATGGAGACCAATCACCTATCAGTACATTAAAGCCATAATTACCTTAAAGCGTTCCAAATTCTGCTTTCTCTCATGAGGCTTCCTGTCTCCATGAAGGCACACACACGAGAATTGATGTCCCTTCCTATCTGGACCTTAAAAAATAATCAGAAAATATTAGAAACACCATATATTATGTTACTACATTCTCACAATCAGTGCGCATACATGTGCTTGCACGTTTGTGTCTGTGTATCTCTGTGTGTATAATACATTAAAAGTCCCTGCAGATGTGCACCCAGTACACATCAGTTGATGATGTAGCTCTCCTTACCCTTTCACTTCCTTGCCCAACTGCATTTAAAGAGAGGGAATGTGTCAAAGCCCATTTTTGCAGTTAAAACCACCGAATCCAAATTTAGTTTCACTGGGAAAAGTAGGGGGAGACTGAAACTTTTGAATTAAGAAAGAGGAGACCAAAATTTAAGTAACTGATATATGAGAAATGTATATGAACATGTCCAATTTCTGCTTTCACCGCAGCCCGCAAGGTTGCATGTCCGTGTCACTGTCCTGGAAGTCATTTTTCTAACCCTTGATATTTGCTTTACTGCCCCAGAAGATAAAGAAGGAAATTGTTCCACTTGTGGGATAGACAACAGAACTAAAAAAATAAAATAAATCAAAAGAGAATCCTTGAATATTTTTTGTAGTAGAAATGCCGATGTGATGCCAATTCCACTCTTTAAAGTAGTGAAAAAAAGAACAATCCTACCAGTAGAAAAATATCTTTTGTGAAAAGTTATCCTTTTTTTGGGGGGGGGGGGGGAGATGGAAAAAATACAATTAATAAAAGAAGAGAGAGAAGCATTAACGGGCACAAGAAATACTACCTCCTCCTTGCTGTATAAAGTATTGTTCCATATTGTCACAATCTATCTTAGTTCTGCAGAAGATGATTGCTTGATCCATCTTGTGTTCCTTGATGGCACGAATAGCATATTCTCCTTTTAAAATCTTAATTGCTTCTGACCACATTTCTGTAAAAAAAAAAATATATATATATATTATTCCTACACGATACTTCAAATACAATACACACAAAACAATTTTTATTCTGAAACTACATTAATAAAGTATTATAGCAATTGTTTGGGAATAATACTGATACGTTTTAACTCTTTTTAAGGTATTTTTTAAACCTCTTCTGATCAAAAACCATGGGCCTGAATTTTAAAGCAAAATGTAATAAATTGGTTCAGACTGACTTTGCATCATTATATGTATGACTAATATATAGCAGCTTGATCAAGGCAGTCATTACCTGCAGAATTTGTACCAGGTCTTGTATTATCCTTTGCGTGCACCTCATCCGTCTGCAAAGTTAAATTATAATAATTAAAACTATGAATAAAAGGTATGTCATAACAAGATGCCCTACAAGATGTCTTAAATCCCGATGCTGCCTTAAATTATAACAAATACTTTTATTGGGCAGCTATGGGGAAAATGCAGCATACAACTGCAACAAATGTATATATCCATTTATCCTAAGATTTTCAGTCTAATAAATAATTCCCCTCAACCAGGAATTGTTTTTTAAAAAAATGCAGATCTAAAAAATAAAATTAATGTTGACGAGTTAGTTACTTCCACTAACATCTTTGGATAAATATGCTAATCCATACCTTCTAGAGCGCAACAGAATGATTATTTCTCCAAATATTTATTTAAGTCGAAATAACTTTATTTTCCTTCGTTCTCAGTTCAGCCCTGCAATCATCTAAGTCGGGGCTCCCTAAACTTGGCAACTTTAAGACTTGTGGACTTCAACTCCACAAGTCTTAAAGTTGCCAAGCTTAGGGACCCCTGATCTAAGTGGAGATAAGGTTCTGCTCAGTTTTCATGAATTAGATCAAGTTAGCCTGTAGGACACTATACCTCTTTTTAGGCGTTATTGTTGTGGCCCAGCTGGAGCCGTTGGAGCTGCCACCAGACTCCGACAGCGAGGGGCCCTATGAGTCAGCTCTGGAGGATGTGGAGAACCCTCGACTCCGAGCGGGGCGCAGAGAAGCTGGTTGGCCACCAGGAGGCACCTGAGCCTTGGACCAGTGGGGAGGAGACAAGGGAGAGTGAGCCGGAGGCCAGTAGTGAGTTGTTCCTGGATGCCCGGCACCGAAGAGCTAATAGGCGTCAGGAACAGTTGCACAGTTACAGGAGATAATTGCACTCAACTAGTGGTCATTAGGCTCCTCTCCAGACTATAAAAGGACTGCTTGTGCACACACCCTTCTTGCAGAAGTCAACGCAGGAACTAATTTCGGAGAACATTATTGTGAGCTTGGCAGGCTGGATTGCTGCCAAGGCTTATCTGTGCCGGTTTGCTGCCAAGGACCTGTCTGTCTGTTAATAAATTCCGTAAAGTATCTTTGGCTCGGAGTGTGTTGGTGTGGGACGAGGGGGTTCAGAACAGACACTATACCTCTTTTTAGGCGTTACCATGTACAGACTGCCCTGCTTTCACTTTTTAGCCAACTATGGTAAGTTAGAGTAGTCTTTTAAAAACCCGCCCTATTTGAGATTTGAAAGTAAGTGACCCCCTAACTTTACAACATTCTCCTTTGACTTATGCCACATCTATTTGCCTACGAACACTTTAGTTTACACTTACTCTGATGTGATTTTTACCAAGCCTCTCCCAGAGTTTGTCAGTTTTGGGGTTCACGGGTACAACAACGTGGTGCACGGTATCTGGGACAGAATCCTCGCCTTTCAAATCTACCCAAGTGGGGAAGTGCATAATCTTCTCAGATAACTTCTTTACATCAAATGAATGCAGAGTTGCGGAACACACAATGACCTTAAAACACAAACAGTTTCATGTTAAGGACGAAGGTTTTAGAATGAGGGTGTCTGTACAGAGTGCACATTGTTATACACTTCATATCAGTTATTGAGCCTTGTATAACTGGCAATGATGACTGGAAGCATAGGCACATCTCAGTATTAAACTCTGAGATGTGGTACAATTTGCTGAAAAATCCTAAGCCTCTTAGACAATTATTTATGAGAAATCAAGATGGGGAGATGGCATTGTTTTGCTAACAGAAAGGGGGGTAGGGAAAATATCTGATTTGAACCTGTAATTAAATTTCTTCTTGGGTTTCCCCCCCCCTGCTGATAGCATAAAATCCCACAAAGGTGTGGCTCAAAGGAAACTGTGGATTTACCAGATTCAATTCTCATTTATTTCCCTTCAAAAATCTGCAGGGCTGGGCATTTGTCCACATCTGCAAAGCGGAAGGAAAATGGTAGAGCTGCCCTCTGCCCTTCTGTTTTGGGAAACTGGCAGGGTTCTGAAAATAACAGAAACATCTGTCCCCCTCAGCCTTTCCTCCCTCCTCTTATTAGGACAGTTGTCTTTAATTGTAACAGTATTGCCCTAAAGCCCCGAGCCACATTTTTTGTTCTACCAAAATGCCTTTTTTACACCACTTTATAATGCAACTATCCCAGCCAACAGATACAGAATAAAGTATGTCTGCCTATGATTTGTTAAAACCCCACCGTCTAAAATTTACTTTCCCCTAAATAGAGACAGAGAACAGATGAACATTTGCTAGATTATAATATTAGCAAATTTTAGAAAGTGTCAACGCAGAAATAGTAAGCGAACTTCATACCTGCAGCCTTTTCCCATCAGATGTTATCTGGGGAATCTGAGAATGAATGCGGTTGATGAAATCTGAATAACCTTGAGTAAGGAGGCCATCCTGTGTGGGGAACAGAGATGTTAACGCTCTCATTAGACTGCCTGGATTCTAAAGTTAAGATGTGTGGCTATTAGTCGGGTGATTCCATCAAATCGGGTTAACAAATTAGGACATGCCGTGAAAAAAAATCAGACAGATGAAAATGAGGACAGATGGCACCTACTCTGAATAGTTACAATTTATCTTGTTTGCGTGTCATGTCAGTCGGCTAGGAGACCCCAAGGGGAAATGGAGCCGATCAAGAGGTTAATTTGATTGGGTTGCTGCTCGTGTGTGTGTGTGTGTGTGTGTGTGTGTGTGAGAGAGAGAGAGAGGGAGGGAGGGAGGGAGGGAGGGAGGGAGAGAGAGAGCGAGAGAGAGAGAGAGAGAGAGAGAGAGAGAGAGAGAGAGAGAGAGAGAGAGAGAGAATATGAGATTTTTAAAATGGATCTTTTTGTTGTGATTTTTTTAATGTTGTAAGACGCCTGGAGTAGCAATAGCAATAGCAGTTAGACTTATATACCGCTTCATAGGGCTTTCAGCCCTCTCCAAGCGGTTTACAGAGTCAGCATATCGCCCCCACAGTCTGGGTCCTCATTTCACACACCTCGGAAGGATGGAAGGCTGAGTCAACCTTGAGCCGGTGAGATTAGAACCGCTGAACTGCAGATAACAGTCAGCTGAAGTGGCCTGCAGTACTGCACCCTAACCACTGCGCCACCTCGGCTCTTCTAATGTTGTAAGACGCCTGGAGTCACCTGTGTGTGACTTGAGAGCAGCCATATAAATTTGTTTAATAAATAAATTCTGGATGAATTTTGGAAGTATACAAACAGCTAGTAATAAGAGAGCAGAATTTGGCCTAATGGTTAAGGCACCAGGCTACTGGCCAGGAGATTGTGAGTTTTAGTCCTGTCTTAGGCACGAACGTTGGCTAGATGAACTTGGACCAGTCATCCTGTCTCATCCCAGCCCACTTCACAGGGTTGTTATTGTGGGGAACATAAAAGCAAGAAAGGGTATTATGTCTGTCTGTCACCTTGAGTGATTTATAAAAATAATAAAGGCTGGATAAAAAAAAACCCTAATAAATATTTTTTTTAAAAAAAATTGGGTGATGCTTCCAAGCTGCAATGCAACCACTCTTCTATTTGCTGATCATTTCCAACTGCAAAACTTAGCCAGGGTATGAGCAGCTCTTACATGTGTCTTTTAGCTTCACATCAAAGCAAATTCTCTGGCCGTGCAATGCATGTATTTGTCAATGGGTCATGCATGCTACAGAAAAGGGAATTATCACCAAAGCACTAATATGTATGTTTGTGTTACTAGATCACTTTAAAAATTGCTTGATACTCACAGCCTCATCAAGAACTAGGAATCTAACTTGAGATAAAGTCAATTTTCCAGTCGAAACAAGATCGTCCAGTCTTCCTGGAGTTCCAACAACTATGTCCACCTGTAAAATTAAAAATGTATTTGACAAAATAAAATGGAGCAGCAACACCATTTTTATGCCTTTCTTTAAAGAAGCTCTTTTTTTTATAAAAAATTAAAGAGAAGCTTAAAACTGGGTAAGGAAAAGCAATACTCAGAGAGCATTAACCGTTCCCCTGCTTTATAATCCTTTTTCTTTTTGATCTCGATTTGCATCCATACACATGTAAATTATTGAAGGGGAAAAAGAATGCTACCTCCGTATTTAAATTGTTATAAATGCTACCTCCGTATTTAAATTGTTATAAATTTATATTGTAGGCTTCACCCATCCCAGTGTTACTGGGGTGAGGGTAGGGGGAAGAGATTGTGTTTGCCTTTTTTGGGGTTACAGTCATCTTTATAATTTAAAAAAAAAAAAAAAGCTTTTCATCTGACTTGAACAACAAAAGAAATCTGTATACTTAAAAAGAAAATTACACAAGATGAACAAAGTCTCACTTACCCCTTGCTCCAATACAGAGAGCTGCTCTCTTGCAGCAACACCACCAATAATCAGAAGTTCCCTAGGAGAAGTAGAGCAGCAGATTATATATTGTGATATTCGGTCATTCTCTCCAGAACAAAAGAAAAATGTAATGAATTTATAGGGGAAATGCAACGCTCCATTCATTCTCACCTCCCAATTCACTCATTTGACCTTACCTCAACTTAGGATTTTCAACATATTTTTTGAATTGTTTCACATTGTTCAGAGTTTGCTCTGCTAACTCCCTGGATGGCTCCACGATCAGAGCTTTGGGAGCGTTTGGTAAATTCTTGGACTGCGCTACTTGTGCACTTCCTGAAATGGGACAGGACAGAAATGTTGGTTTTGAGAGGATAGGCAAAAATAATTTAGAATATATTTAGCTGTAACTTCGGAAGGTCTAAAAGACAGCACTCTGGATTCACATAAGGCAGCATGAAAAAAACCAGATTCATAGAAATAAATAGGACTTTAATTATTCATTGGTCATCTCGGTTCATTTGATTTCAATAAGTCTATTATAACTATAACTTATGGTATCTAAGAACCTTTCACATACTTAACTCTGTGTTGTATAAAATGCTTTTTGCACTGATTTATTTATTATTTATTAAGAACATTTATATGGCTGTCCAACTCACTCACAGTAACTCCAGGTGGCTTACAGAAATGGCAAATTCTTAAATTTGATGAGGCCCCTAACATACCTGCGTGCTGGGACTTCACAACGTTACCCTCGGGAGCTTTATCAATAGCAGTGAAGCCATCTTTGGGTGGAAACTTAAAGTCCTCCTCACCAAAGTTGAATTTTAATTCAGCATTCTGAGAAGGATGTGTAAAAGGAAAAAAAAAACGTGAAGATTATCAAAATGGGGAAGACTAAATACTCAAAACATTTTCAACGATTGCTGCCGGTGCGCTAAAATAGGCCTCCAAAAACCATTTTCAGAGCAAGGAAGACATTTTTCTAAACCGCTATTTCCCATACAACTTGACGTCTGATTTCCCCCTTGCAGCAATGTTAAATTATCTTGTTTTTATCTTAATTAGCAGAATCTGCAAGCAGAGGGCATTTGCGTGACTGATTTTTGAAGTGAATTGTGATACAGGACAGCTTGCCATTTCAAAAGAACATAAATTCTAAAAAAAAACAACCCATTATTACTAATGTCTTAAATAATTTTTGACATTTACTCTACAAACTACTTTATTAGTACTTCTTTAGGGATAAAGCTGATTAACCTTTTTTTTTTTTTTTTTAAATGCTATTACTTATGTCTCCAATTATTTTTAAGGTCTACCCTTCAAACAACTCTATTAGTGTTTTCTTACAATAAAGCTGACTATTTTCTTGGTTATGCTGTAAAAAGGCACAGAAGTAAACTTACAACACTTAGTTGTCCCTCCACTATCCCTATATAACATAGCAGTTTTAATAATCATAAAAGAAGGAGTGTGATGTGTTTTTAAATCTGATTTCCATAGCTGTTAACCCTGGTGAAGGAGAAAAATATTACCTTTAGGACACAAGCTGGAAAGAGGGCCTGGTTTTTTAGGTGCTGTGGAATTTCAAATGCAAGTCCAAGATCTTTTCCTGGAAGAAAAGGACCATGTGGAAATATTTATCTCAACAATACAATAAATTAATTGCTTAATGGGAAAATAACACAGATCACTTACCATTTTTGGAAAATGAGATTTGACTTTTATCGGCATCTATATAACAACCTATTGTGTCGTGCATGGTGAATTCCTGCAAAAAACAAAAAAGGGGAGTTGCTGTATCGTTGAAACTTGTCATATGAAGGCAAAAGATGAAAATCAAAGAGGTCAAGGAACATTTTACACACAAAATCACTTCTATTTGCTCAGAGCTGGATGATAGATGGAAGAAAAATACAAGACGATGATAGATGTCTGCTCTTTGAAGTAGTCCAGATAAGAAACAAAAATATCTGAATGCTAACACTACTTTTATTGTAAGGTTGCTGTTGTGGCCCAGCAGGAGCCGTTGAAGCTGCCAGCAGATTCCGACAGCGAGGGGCCCTATGAGTCGGCTCTGGAGGATGTGGAGGACCCTGGACAGGGTTCCAACTCCGAGCAGGGTGCAGAGAGGCTGGTTGGCCACCAGGAGGCACCTGAGCCTTGGACCAGTGGGGAGGAGAACAAGGGAGAATGAGCCGGAAGCCAGTAGTGAGTTGTTTCTGGATGCACGCCATCGAAGAGTTAATAGGCGTCAGAAACAATTACGCAATTACAGGAGGTAATTACACTCAACTGGTGGTCATTAGGCTCCTCTCCAGACTATAAAAAGCTACTTGTGCAAACGCCCCTCTTTGCAGAAGTCAATGCAGGATTGAATGTCGGAGGAGAGTACTGTGAGCTTGGCAGGCTGGATTGCTGCCAAGCCTTATCTGTGTTTATTGCTGTCTGAGTTTGTCTGAGTTGCTCCCAAGGTCCTTATCTGTTTCTTATGCCACCAAGGTTTTGGTTTCTTGCTATTAAAGTACATTCCAGTTAAGCTTGTCTCAGCAGTCATTACTGGACGGAGGAGGGGGTCAGAACAGGTTACCATAACAGAAAGGAATTCTCTCCTTCCTTGTCCACCATCCAGGGAATCAGGGAGGGTCTTTTCTGAGAAACTTTCTTTATTCCCATCCATTCTGTGGGCTCAGAACTCTCTTATCTGACACTTGACCTGGTCGTAGTTCTCTTTTCTTCTGTCTCTCAGGATATTCTCATTCGTTATTACAACAAGTAATATCTTCTAAATCTTATCCTGACATTACTTTTATTTATAAACCTCGAGGAACTCCAAGTTTACGCCCACTTCAAATATTTTCTTTGGCCATAATATCATGATTCTCTCCTAACAAAATGCTGAAGCTCTGATCACCATTAATAATTTTTTAAAAATGTGATTCTGACAAAAAATATGCAAGCATAGACTTCTGGAGAACACAGTTTTAAACCTAAACTTTTCCAATGCCAAAGAAATATTTAATTTGGTGAAATGTTTTTTTTTTAAAACATAACCCTCTAAACCAGTGTTTCTCAACCTTGGCGACTTTAAGTCTTGTGCTGGGGGATTCTGGGAGTTGGAAGTCCACAGGACTTAAAGTCGCCAAGGTTGAGAAACATTGCTTTAAACAAATCCTACTTCCAATACCCCTTCCTTTATGAGACCTCTGCAGCTGAATTATAAACTGAACTTATTTCCTCAGAATCAGTCTCAATTCCCTAAAACATTTTGTTTAAAAATGGGAAAGAAAACATACCTCCCCATAACTATCAAACTGTTTGTTATGAGATTTCTTTCCGGTTCCACCATAGCCAAAGCCAAATTTATCAGTACCTAAAGAATAATTAAGAAATCATAATTAAAAAACCAAACATTTTTTGATTAAGATATGGAAGAAGAGAAGAGGGTAGTGATTTGGGTACTCCCCCCCCTCCTTTTCACTCTGCCTTTGTATCTGCCCAAAAAACTAACTGGAGGATTCAGGAAGAGTATGAGAATTTATGCTGGGCTGTAAGGGAAGGAGAAATGCAATAAAAATGACATTTTTTTCCCATTATATACTCTCATTTAGACCTTCACTCTGTGAAAAGAGCAAAATCCTCCACTGCATATGGGAACAAATCATGTATTTTAGTTTCTTAAACTTTTGAGACAAAATGCCATATATTTTCATTCAGTAGAATGCTCATTCACTCTGTACTGAAACAAATATCTGATTTGTGAATATGTTGCCTCTGTACAGAAATTATCCTCCTTCTCCACAGATATTCTATACTCCCTCACGTGGGTGGATATTGACATATGGAAAAGAATATACCTATTTTGGTGACATCATGATCAGTCCAGTCACAGACTGTTAACCATTTGGAGAAGCATGAAGACAGAACATAAACCATTGTTCTAATACAATTAATCATTGTTAAGCCAAAGTCTTGCCATGAAGTGCTGGCACAAACAAAATTCTCAATTGAGTGATTCAACTGCAAAGTCTTTATCTCAGGGGTTGATGGAGACTATTGTAAATTACTAAAAAGTGTTGCATAGCAGATTTGTTGGAAATAGTACATACACACACACACACACACACACACACCAATGACTAGTTTTTCAAGTAAGAACACACTAATGATCTTTGGTATTATGAACTTTCTTTAAAATGTGTGGCTTAACAATCCACAGTTGTCATTAAGGGTCAGTACTTAATCCTGATTGTAATGAAACTACTCACCCAAATCTAATGAAGCTTGTGAAGAGGACCATCCAACTCTGCACAAACCCTGGTCACGACAGGATACTTCATAATAATATTTTCCTAAAACAATTAAGAATACACGCAACTGATTTTGTCTTCAATACACTTTGATCAAATCAAGCAATACATTTAACCTGAATACAAAATATGGTAGCAAATAATTTTACAGCCTCCAAGATAGTGAGGTCATTCTCAGTTATACTGACCTATACTCAGGGTGTGAATTGCTACCTTGTCTAAATCTTTAACCATGGTCTCCAAAGTAGAGAAAAATCTGAATTATTTTGGCTCAAATATCCCTAATATTTCACACATAAGCATAACCCCTCTTGTTTAGTACCTTTAGTTACACCTTTAGTTCCACGACATCCATGCCATTCTTTTATTTCCCTGCTTTGACAGCACAGACCATCAGATCCAATAGCTAAAAAAGCAAAAGGAGTTAAAAATACAAAGAACTCTGACAGTTATTTTTGCAATATCATCTCATATTCAAGCAACGAAATATGTAGTGCACACAGTTTTGTAAAATATTTTTTTTTATAATTTACAATAGGCAAATGAGATTCGGACCCTCACCCCTCTCCAGGCCTTCCGGAAAGCCGTCAAAACCTGGCTGTGCCGGCAGGCCTGGGGTTGATGAGTTCCCCTCCCCTCTCGACTTGTATGGCTGTATGATTCTTGTGTATTTTAATTACGTGTATTGTGTTTGTATCCCCTTTCCCCTTTTGAGTTGTTCGCCGCCCTGAGTCCCTCCCGGAGAAGGGCGGCATACAAATAAATTAAATCTTAATCTTATATCTATGGAATAACAGCTCTTATAAAGTGTTATCACTTTCCCATGATTTTTGAGCAACACTAAAATCACAGTGGAAATTGTGAATTAAACCAGTATTTCTCATGGTTCTGGATGAAAAAAATCTCAATAGTCTCAGACATTAAGAGCTAATGGCCAGAGGTGAGGTGATATGTAGCTCCAAAGGTTTTGGAGATCAAGCTGGGCAAAGCTGTATTATGGCTTCCTCAATTTCAATTCACATTAAAATAATAATACTCAACTTTATCCAGTGATATTAATGGGGGGGGGGGGGGGGAGACCTGCTGGCTATATTTATACTGCTTTCTTCATCTATGAAACTCAGCTTCATATACAATCTTCCACCCATGCCCAGAATTTCATGTACATATATAGTTACCAAGTTACTGTATGATCTATAGAAAGATTTATAGAAGGCTTACCAAACGCATTTCCTCTGTCATAAGGATTCATTTGCCATTTGTTCAGCACTCATGAGAAATAAAACAGAAAAAAGGCATACTTTTCATCTGTAGAGTGGTAAGGTCCCACATTCAAAAGCAGAAAAAGATAGTCCTCTGGATCAGTGGTTCTCAACTTTTTTTTCACCATGGACTCTCTTGAAATATCTTTTGTGGCCACAGACCATGGCCACGGACCGCCAAGACTTAACCCAAGATTTAAACCATAACATTTCTTCAAGCCTTTCCTCGTGGAACCCCTGTGACAACATCGGAGCCCCCCTCCCCCCCCCCCGGGATCCAAGGATCACAGGTTGAAAACCACTGCTCTAGACAGTTAAAAAGTTTGATATACATACATACATACATACATACACCCATGTCTAGATTAGATATAAAATTTTTGAAGAAATGTTCATAAAATTTGTGACTGTATATGTTAGGTTCTTACATTTGCATAACTTTTATAATTTAATCTGGTTTGTAACTTTTGGAACTAGTTTGTACATACATACATACATACATACATACATACATACATACATACATACATACATATATATATATATATATATATATATATATACTTAAAGTCACAACCCCTGGTATGCCCAAGTATGGGAGGAAGGCATACCAGGGGTTGTGACTTTAAGTATATACCTCCCACCCTGGCTGGCTGATAAGGAGTCGTTCTCTGTAGCTCAAATGGTTAACTCCCTGCCTGGGAGGCAATGGAGCACAGGTTCGATTCCCAAAAACTTGGGTATGGCTAGCTGATGAGAGCTAAATAGCTTGAAATAGATCTATACTAGTCTCCCTTTATTTATTTATCAGCATAAATATAACATATATATATATATACACACACACACACACACACACACACACACACACACATATACATATGTAGGTCTCTAGTTATTTGGGTTTTCTCCCGCGTAGAATTGGAGATGTCTTGGCGACGTTTCAACGAAGTCTCATTCGTCATCTTCAGGCTACTTCA
Organism: Thamnophis elegans; assembly: GCF_009769535.1. NCBI lineage: Eukaryota > Metazoa > Chordata > Lepidosauria > Squamata > Natricidae > Thamnophis > Thamnophis elegans. The sequence goes on along the minus strand of NC_045543.1, from coordinate 8,903,724 downwards.
GGCTTGGTGTTTCCAGGAGTAATGTGAGATCTCCTGGAAACACCAAGCCTGAAGATGACGAATGTGACTTCGTCGAAACGTCGCCAAGACATCTCCAATTCTACGCGGGAGAAAACCCGAATAACTAGAGACCTACATACTAACACCCGCGAAAACCTCAGAAAACACACACACACACACACATATATGTGTGTGTGTGTGTGTGTGTGTGTATGTGTGTATATGTGTATATCTGTATATATACTGAGATACAATGATATAATACATTTTATATCAGAAATCAAACGTAATACCCTGAAATATATGAAATATATTTACATTTTAAATGCTTTTTTAAAAGAAAGCTGCAAAAAGTGACATTTTATATTCCAGTTTTTCAGACATTTTATATTCTAGTGTCTCATTACATTGCATAAATAATAACATACTATGGCAAAAAAAATTGGAGAAGTATAAAAATCCTGTCTATTGTGAATTTTAGGATAAGGCAAAACTGGAAAAAAAAAATCAGCTTTAATGTTGACAACTATCATTCTTCCATTTGTAGTCCCACCATCTAATGTTGTACGTGATCCGTAACTTTTTCTTTTTGTTATAAACTTTTCCCCTTTTTGTTTCTCCCCACTGCATTACATCCTGACAGGAGAGCCATGTTACCAGTCACATCCATTACGGAGTGTCAAAAGGAGGAATGCAGGACAGTCTTTACCGTCACTGCATCTATCTTTTGGCACATCATTTTCCCAAGAGATCAGATTGACTATGACCTTCTTGGCCTTTTGCAAAGCCTCAAAGAAGTAGATGCATTCCTGGGGTTGGGGATTGGACTGCTGCGTTCACTGTAATACTATTGAGTCTTTCACCCAGTTTGCCAATTACGTATTTGATTTTCTTTGCTGGCGAGATGGGCGGCCATATAAATTGATTTAAAAAGTACAGAATAACTATGAAGTATTTCGAAAACATTCCAAAAGCTATCAGACAGGTACAAATAAAAAAAAACCTAAACCTCTAAGTCAGTTATTCAGCTTACAAAATGATTGACATCACAAAATTATTTCATAATACCTTAAGTCAAATATGACACTAATGTCACACTTCCTTTTAGCCCAAGCCAAGTAAATAACAGCTACTTTTTATTAGAAAATATTTCAATTATTCTTATGCATGTTATTTATGTATAGAAATCTGTAATTATAAATAAGCTATATATAGAAATTTCAATTCACATTAGGTTCCAGACAGACAGAATATATAAATTTTAGCAAATCCTGGAGAAAAATCTTACCTCCTCCACCAGTTTTAATAGTAGTTTTACCCTTTTTTCCTTCCTGTTGGTCTTTTAGTGTTTCATAAACAATTTGAATAACTGGGATGCTGAATGCCTGAAATATAATGTTATCTATTTCACTAATAATGTTATTCAAAGCCTGGGTTACAAAGTAAATTTGGCTAAAGAGAAAAAAGGCCAGATTTTCTTTTTAAAATTAATAACTGAGCAATGTTGATACATCTCATCATAACATTTATATAACATATTAAGCCACATCTATGGATAGAATATTTACTGACAACATATCCATGATTAGGTCTCTCAGTCACCCAGATCATAACATGGGTATACTTTACCTAGGCTAAACTAATTTACAGTATAAGCTGTTGGATTGTTGGATAATAAGTGACATGCTATCACTTATTAATACTTTAGCAATAGCAATAGCAATATAGCAATAGCAGTAGACTTATATACCGCTTCATAGGCCTTTCAGGCCTCTCTAAGCGGTTTACAGAGAGTCAGCATATTGCCCCCAACAATCTGGGTCCTCATTTTACCCACCTCGGAAGGATGGAAGGCTGAGTCAACCCTGAGCCGGTGAGATTTGAACCGCTGACCTGCTGATCTAGCAGTAGCCTGCAGTGCTGCATTTAACCACTGCGCCACCTTATATTTCCACAGAACTGCATACATGAGTATATAATGGCATATTACTTTGCAAAATACTAATTTTACTTACACCAGTTTTTCCACTGCCAGTTTCTGCAGCCTGTGTAGAAAATTTAATAAAACATGAAGATATGAATTATTTTTGGTAATACAAGATTAAATAGTTTTGTGTTTTAACAGTATAAAAATTGTAAAATCCCAGAACACTGGCACCTTAGCTGTTGATAACTATTTTATACTATCCTATGTAATTTCAAAAAAAAAAAAAAAATCAAAACAAAATTAACTATGCATTCTGTTTTTAAAAGTCATTTAGGAAACATATATTGTAGAGTCTAGCTGGTCTTAAATGAATGAGGCATCAAAGATGCAGAATTACTGAAATTTTAAAAAGAATATTAACTTACTCAATTTCATTGGGTAACCTACATATTCAATTCATCCTGTTCATCATTAAATTGTAATTTTTTCAATACATATGTAAGCAACATTACCATAGTATACTAAAATGCTATATAAAATTTGAACTAACAGTGGAAATACACAAAGCAGACCCCTATATCATGCAACATTATTCTATAAGATAGACTAGTGTTATATATACCATGAGTACATCGCCTCCTCCCAAAATCAATGGAATGGACTCCGCTTGGATATCTGTAGGCAGACTAATGTAAAACCATAATAAGTCTCCCACTCTTTGTTGAAAAACCAAAAACCAAATATCTTCAGGATATATTTTTAGATAATTTTGTTTGTAAAATAATACACCCCACCGCATTTAGAGTAATCATTTGGAAATACGACAGTAACAAATTCATTTTCCAGCCAATGCATGTATTTATTTCACTTTTTATTTATTAAATTAGTTTGTCACCCGTCTCGCTCCAATCGTGTGCCTGGCAACTAAAAAGTCTTTAGTATGAAACTGATTAATGTTTGGTTTTCAGGCAGCAGGGGAAAGAAGGGCAAGGGTTCTAATCACTAATTAAGGTCACAGAGTGGAGCTTGTTAATTTGCAATTAACGCTTTTTACAGAACTGCCCTGCTGCAGAGAAAAGCAGGAAGAGACAGCTTATTTAAGCAGTCTCTCTGCCCTGTAAAAAGAGGGGGAAAGGTCATGCACAGGACACTGTACAAGAGACGTTTATCTGAATGAGACAACAGAAGCCAGGAATCCCTTTTGGATATAATGTTGTTAGTTGCAAAGTGAAGTCCCACCCATCACAATCCCATGGACAACGTTCCTCCAGCCTTCCCGTCCTCTACCATCCTCTGGAGACCACTTAAGCTCACGCCTACTGCTTCAGTGACTCCATCCAGCCACCTCACTCTCTGTCTTCCCATTTTTCTTTTGCCCTCAATCTTTCCCAACATTAGGCTCTTCTCCAGTGAGTCCTTCCTTCTCATTAGGTGGCCAAAGTATTTGAGTTTCATCTTCAGGATCTGGCCTTCTAAAGAGCAGCCAGGGTTGATCTCCTCTAGGACTGACCGGTTTGATGGCCTTGCAGTCCAAGAGACTCGCAGGAGTCTTCTCCAGCACCATAAAATTTATAAAATTTACTATACTGTAAAATCTACAAGCTTAGCTTTTTTTTTGCATACTGGGTTTTGAGAACAGCCAAGTTTTTCCCCTAAATAAATGGTTAAATCACTGCCTTAAATATCTTGCACTGAGCTGAAGCAAGATTTCTAGACTCCTCAGTGAATATTCCTTTCCATCCCACTAGGAAAACTGGGGATAAAAGGAAATAATCATACTTACAGCCAGTCCATTTCTTCTACAGCTTGAGCTATTTCTGGCATAACACCCATTTCTGCAACCAAAGAAGCAATACGATTAACAAACTGAATTATTACAGTACACAATACTACAGCAATGTAGTATTGCAGCACTACATTTGGAGGAAAAAAAACAAGTTTGCAAAAAATGTGTTACAAATTTTAATGTTGCAGTATTATACGCATGCTAGAATGCTGTATGAAGTACTAAAATTAGCATGAACCAAAGCCCTATATGGCCTCAAGGTTCATAGCTTCTGAAGTTCCATATAATCAATTAATTCTTTGTTTATATTTCTCAACCCATTGACAACCAACCTTCTCAAATAATCACCTAACTACTTTTAAATAGTAAATAGACAGGTTATTTATTACATATGGTTAGATTTGTTTTCTTTTTTAATTTTGGGATTCTACAAAGCAACAGCTCAGGCTATGTAATTTAATTCCAGTACAATCAATATATCATTTTTAGGTTGTAGAAACACTTTCATCCCAGAGATGTAATGAATTAAAATGAAAGGTTTAATTCTTTAAGTAAAATGAAAACAAATTTTGGAAATCTGATTCAGTGCTCCTTTATTAAATAAATAACTGTATCGGTTTCCTTTGGGCAAAATCTCCTAAATAAAATCTTCCAAAATCTTAGTGCTGCGGTAGAGAAAGCTGGCTCCTACATATCCACCAACCTCATCTTTGATGGTGGAGCATAAAAAGTCAATTTTCAATGAGATACTTAGGTTGGCAAGGCTGTGGGAGAAAAGAAAAACCACCTTTATCAATTTGATATTTAACCTTTCTGTGGGGGGCAAGTATAAAACTAGTTTTAGAATTAGCATAATGCAAGATGACAATGAGATTAACAAGGGAAAAGCACTTTCTCAATGCTCAGAAACAATCTTTCTAGGTGAGGATGGATGCTTGCCATTATAATCCCAACATGGTACTATAAAACATAACATAAGGCATAGTTCCAGAGCATTCTCCAATGTCAATTACATTGTAATAAATGACTCTTTGCAGTCTGCAAACATCCAAAGGATTTGGAAAGTGAATTCTCTAATAGGCTGGAGTTTATAGACTATTATTTTCTAATAGCCTGGGAGTTTGATGGCTGATCAGCTGAGCCATACAGGGAACTGGCCTTTAAAAAGGAACTGGGTTCCCCCTTTGAGAGCCTCTTCCTAACGATTTTCAGGTGTTCCTTGAGTTACAACCACAACTGAGCCCAAAATTTACGTTGCTAAGTGAAACGTGTTGAGCTGGTCCCATTTTACGGCTTTCCTTCCCACGGTTGTTCAGCGAGTCCTTGCGTTTGTTAAGTTAGTGACCTGGTTGTTAAGTGGATCTGGATCTGAATCATGGATTTTTGCTTCTCGGAAGATCACAAAAGCTGATCGCACGACCCCCCCCCCGGGGGACACTACAACCGTCATAAATAGGAACCAGCTGCCCAAGCATCTAAAGACGGAACTATTTGGCAGTTGCTGGACTGGAGGACTGAACTGACCCATTTAATGACCACGGGGATGCTGCAATGGCTATAAAGTGTGAAAAAAAGGTCATAAGTCTCCTTTTTTCTGGAAGACTGAACTGACCCATTTAATGACCACGGGGATGCTGCAATGGTTATAAAGTGTGAAAAAAAGGTCATAAGTCTTTTTTCTGGAAGACTGAACTGACCCATTTAATGACCACAGGGATGCTGCAATGGTTATAAAGTGTGAAAAAAGGTCATAAGTCTCCTTTTTTCTGGAAGACTGAACTGACCCATTTAATGACCACGGGGGATGCTGCAATGGTTATAAAGTGTGAAAAAAAAAGGTCACAAGTCTCCTTTTTTCTGGAAGACTGAACTGACCCATTTAATGACCACGGGGATGCTGCAATGGTTATAAAGTGTGAAAAAAAGGTCACAAGTCTCCTTTTTTCTGGAAGACTGAACTGACCCATTTAATGACCACGGGGGATGCTGCAATGGTTATAAAGTGTGAAAAAACGGTCACAAGTCTCCTTTTTTCTGGAAGACTGAACTGACCCATTTAATGACCACGGGGATGCTGCAATGGTTATAAAGTGTGAAAAAAAGGTCATAAGTCTCCTTTTTTCTGGAAGACTGAACTGACCCATTTAATGACCACGGGGGATGCTGCAATGGTTATAAAGTGTGAAAAAACGGTCACAAGTCTCCTTTTTTCTGGAAGACTGAACTGACCCATTTAATGACCACGGGGGATGCTGCAATGGTTATAAAGTGTGAAAAAACGGTCATAAGTCTCCTTTTTTCGGTGTTAACTTGGAACGGCCACAAAAACAAAATCCTGTAAGTCGAGGACCACCTGTACTGGCACAGCTGGCGCATTGGCCGAAATTCGGCTTTACATAAAACCCCGACATAAACCCTCTTCGAAGAAAGCGCACCCTTACAGTACCCAGAATCATAGCTTAATGCCGCCGCGCTTTCCTCCGCCTCCCTCCTAGGCGGCTTAGCAGAGGCCACGTACCTGAAAAAGCCGCCATGCTTCTTCCTCCACTCTCCCCGGCGGACAATCCGTCAAGCCTCCTGCTCTCGACCTCACAGCGCCTGCGCATTGGGAAGTCCCCCCCCCGCCTTAGTTCGCCGGTCGGTACAGCAACCGTTCACTTAAGGTTCCGGCGGTTGCAAATAAGCTCGGTCGCAGGCGCGCTGCAGAATTCATTATGAAACCGCAGTAGTTTAGTGCTTGTCAGATAAGCGCTGCAACAATCCGGACAAAGCTAAACTTTGCCTGCAAGCAGTTGCTAACTCGAATTTCTGTGGCTCTAATTTTGTAGTTACATGGGAAGAATTAATGTAGCAACCTAAACGCTGGGTTCGGAATTCCCTATAATAACGAGACGGAACTATGTAGCAGTTGCTGGAAGACTGAACTGACCCATTTAATGATCCATATTCCAGTGTTTCTCAACCTTGGCAACTTGAAGATGTCTGGACTTCAACTCCCAGAATTCCCCAGCCAGCGAATGCTGGCTGGGGAATTCTGGGAGTTGAAGTCCAGATATCTTCAAGTTGCCAAGGTTGAGAAACACTGCCATATTCTAATATTAAGAATATTACACACTGATTCAGTGTGTGTGTGTGTGTATATACCTCTGAAGCAAGGCAACCCCCTTTTTAAATTCGTTTTTCAAATATTAAAATTGTGAACTAAAAATACAAAGAAGAAAAAGGAAAAAAAACAGTCTTACATTTTATACTTCTCAATATCACTGGTTTACTAATGAACTCATACTAATGAACATGACCAATAGAAGATACTATAAGATAGCACAAAATCTCTGCTATAGTATTACATATTGCTGGATTCTTTGAGATCAAAAGAGATCAAATAAGTGTAACCTAGAAAGTGAATTAATAAGTCTAAAGTGAATAAAATTCAAACATGGATTTAGAATTGCATATTATACTTCATACTTGAGTGTGGATTCAATAGGACCTATTTAATTCAGTGGAATTTATTTCAGGCTGGAGGGAACATTTTGTAGGGTTTCCGCTATTAAAAGTGTAATCCCAATTCATACAACACTTAAAATTTAGTAGCTAAACCACAGATTAACATTCTGTGCCACATAAAGCTTCACAAAAACCAAAGCACATTTTAATCTAGTATGTAGCATGAATACTGAATGATTAATTGTGTAATATTCAGACATTAAATTTTACAAAAATGATGGAAACTTCTTGAAAATTATATATACAATTAAAATATATTTTTTTAAAAAAGAGGTACGTTTTTATAATGTACCTTCTTTCCAGATGGTTATTAGATAAATCATCCGTAAATATTTGAACTACATACAATGCTTTTTTTCAGTTACAGAATTAACTTGATTTGTAATGTAAGTTTTGGATCAAATAACCTTTTGTTTCTTTAACACAGGTTATGATTTAAGCTTATATTTATTCAGGAGCAATGCCCAATGCTATCAGCACAATAGAGGTCTGTGCTAAGCCTTTGAATTGTTTTATGTGTTCCGAATATCAAAACTTCTGAGAAATATAGACTTTCCCCCAAAAAATGTTTGCCTTGTAATACCAGCAGGCGCAGCTAGTTGTTTCAAGTCTACTACCAGTATTTAAAACTGTATCTTTATCTCATCAATGGCAATGACATATCAGAGTTACTGATCTCTGTAACTGTGAAGTATATAGTAATTCAAGAATTCAACTACTGCAATATTTTCTCTCAGTGCTAATTCTTTGTGTTTGGAATAGCTTCCTTTTTGAAATTCTTTCAATTGAGTAAATGAACTCACTGAACTGGGCTATAATTGTGGGTATTGTGAGTGTTGAAGATGAAGATTTTTATTTGCAGTATATTTCTCTTGGGATACTATATTTATTACTGAATGATGATTTCCACATATTTATAAAAGGTTACCAGAAATATCTTTCATAGCTTCTATAAGTGGGTGATCATGAAACATGTGGGAAAAGCTTTATGCAGAAACCCAAAATAAACGAAGAACAAAGGCATGTCTGATTTTTCTGTCCAATCACTCAGCTTCATTCAAAGCATGTTTTTGGCAAAAAAAAAAGTTATTCTTTCCAGTCATGCTAAAAACTGCAGGAATCCAGATGACCACTAGAGGGCAGCAAAGAGATGGAGAACCTTCAATTTTCTATCTCCTAGTGGCTATGAAAATAAGTGCAGTCAAATCTAGTAATTCTACAGTGCAGGTAGTCCTCGGTTTATGACCACAGTTGAGCCTAGCATTTCTGTTGTGAAATGAAATATGTGCTCCGTGAGTATTGTCTAATTTTATGACCTTACTTGCCACAATTGTTAAGCAAATCATTGTAGTTGATAAATTAGTAATCCAGTTATTTATTAAGTGAATTTTAAGATTGACTTCCATGGGCTTCCATTGACTTTGCTTGTCAGTGATGAAAGAAATGTCCTTCTGGGTTCGGTTCCAAGTGGGAAAAAAGACACTGGAGACATGGAGGCTGCTTGGAAAGATGGTTTTAATGGTGGACACAACCACATGGCTTGAGCCCTGAACAGAAAAGGTGATCACATGCTTCATTCTTGGTGGAGAAGAAGAGAAGGAAGGACTGAGATGCTGAGTCCCTGATTTTACGCCCTCTCTGGCCTTTGATCTTGATCTTGTATTCTGATTGGTTGTCAGACTCTCATAGGGCCATGCAGGGGCAACTCTCTAGGCTGCGTTTTGAATCCAGGTTTGGTTGAGTTCTCAGATCCATGTGGTGAGTTGGGTAAAGGGCCAATATTATCATGCCTTAATCCCATCTCCCTGGAGCTGACGTGGAGCAGTCTTTATTATGTAAAGGGACTAGCTTGGCCTTCTTAATGGCCCATTGACAAAAGGAGGGGGGGAGACAAGAAGCTGCAGGAAGTTTCTCTTTAAAACATTTCTCCTTTTCACATCCGGGGAAATATAATATTCTGCCTTTTCAATATTTCCTAGGATATTTCATTTTTCTGGGAGAGAGCTGGGTGATAACTTTCCACATCAGAAAGTCGCAAAAAGTGATCACATAACCCACCAGGACACAGCAACAATCATAAACGTGAACCAGTTGCCAAACATCTAAATTTTGATCATGGGGGATGTTTACAAAGGCCGTAACTGAAAAAAAACAGTCATTAAGGTCACTTTCTTCAGTGCCACCATAACTTTGAACAGTTACGGCCTTTGTAACATCCCATGATCAAAATCAACTGTTGCAAATCAAGGACTCCCTTTTTAATTATAGCATTATGTAATCCAATTCCAGAGGCACAAAAGGACAGGCTGGATATCTGTTCCTTAAGAGCGGTTGAGGATTTATGTGCAACAGCAGCTCATGCTTTCCTGTAGCTGAAGTGGAGAAGCCTTTATTATGTAAAGTGGATTAGCTTGGCCTTCTTAATGGCCCATTGACAAAGTGGGGATGGGCAGGAAACTACAGGCGGCTATTCTGGTCTTTTAAAACATGTTTCTTCCCTTTTCACATCCAGAGAAATATTCTGCCTTTTCAATATTTCCTAGGATATTTCATTTTTTTTCTGGGAGAGGGCTGGGTGATAAACTTCCTACATAACTATAGCATTACATAATCCAATTCCAGAGGCACAAAAGGACAGGCTGGATATCTGTTCCTTAAGAGCGGTTGAGGATTTATGTGCAGCAGCAGCTCATGCTTTCCTGTAGCTGAAGTGGAGAAGATTTTATTATGTAAAGTGGACTAGCTCGGCCTTCTTAATGGCCCATTAACCAAGTGGGGATGGGCAGGAAGCTACAGGCAGCTATTCTGTCTTTTCAAACACGTTTCTTCCCTTTTCACATCCAGAGAAATATTCTGCCTTTTCAATATTTCCTAGGACATTTCATTTTTCTGGGTGATAAAACTTCCTACGTAACTATAGCATTACATAATCCAATTCCAGAGGCACAAAAGGACAGGCTGGATATCTGTTCCTTAAGAGCGGTTGAGGATTTATGTGCAACAGCAGCTCATGCTTTCCTGTAGCTGAAGTGGAGAAGCCTTTATTATGTAAAGTGGACTAGCTCGGCCTTCTTAATGGCCCATTGACCAAGTGGGGATGGGCAGGAAGCTACAGGCAGCTATTCTGTCTTTTCAAACACGTTTCTTCCCTTTTCACATCCAGAGAAATATTCTGCCTTTTCAATATTTCCTAGGATATTTCATTTTTCTGGGTGATAAAACTTCCTACGTAACTATAGCATTACATAATCCAATTCCAGAGGCACAAAAGGACAGGCTGGATATCTGTTCCTTAAGAGCGGTTGAGGATTTATGTGCAACAGCAGCTCATGCTTTCCTGTAGCTGAAGTGGAGAAGCCTTTATTATGTAAAGTGGACTAGCTCGGCCTTCTTAATGGCCCATTGACCAAGTGGGGATGGGCAGGAAGCTACAAGCAGCTATTCTGTCTTTTCAAACACGTTTCTTTCTTTTCACATCCTTTCAATATTTCCTAGGATATTTCATTTTTCTGGGTGATAAACTTCCTACCTAACTATAGCATTACATAATCCAATTCCAGAGGCACAAAAGAACAGGCTGTTGTTAACAGCGGTGGAGGATTTTATGTGCAACAGCAGCAGCAGCTTCTGAGTTCTCCATGACTTTCTGGCCCTGCATTGGGTGATAACAACTGTTGTGTATGGATAGGAAAACCCCAGGATCGCAAGCGCAGCCCAGTACGGTCAATCTAGGGCAGTGGTTCCCAAACTTGGCAACTTTAAGACTTGTGGACTTCAACTCCCAGAATTCTCCAGCTAGCTCTTCTGGCTGGAGAACTCTGGGAGTTGAAGTCCACAAGTCTTAAAGTTGCCACGTTTGGGAACCACTGATCTAGGGAACGTCAAGCGTTTAAGCGAGGCGTCTTCGCTAAGCCGGGTTTGTCCGCTACAGGCCGCCGTAGCGGAGCCGGCTGGGCGCAATCATGGCTGCTGTCCGGGGAAGAAGGGGGAAAGCAGCGGCAGTAAGATGAGAGAGGAGGAGGAGGACGGAGCTGAGGACGGAGAGGAGAACATCCTCTACGACTTGCTGATCAACACCGAGTGGCCGCCGGAGTTTGAGGTCCAGGTGAGTCTTGTTCGCGCAGGCATTACTCGCCCGTTGGGCGGCGAGAGCAACCCGCCACGTAGGAAGGGAGAGAGGTCGGGTCGTGGGAAACGACCGCGTGTCATTGACTTTCTTTAAGGGCTGCCGCTTGTTTATGCCCGGATCTTGACTCTTGTTGGCCCTGGGGCAAGAATGCCCGCGTTGCAAAAAAAACAAAACACCTTTGGGTCTCCTGATCTGATGGTAGAATAAGCCAGTGTTTCTCAACCTTGGCAACTTGAAGATGTCTGGACTTCAACTCCCAGAATTCCCCAGCCAGCATTCGCTGGCTGGGGAATTCTGGGAGTTGAAGTCCAGACATCTTCAAGTTGCCAAGGTTGAGAAACACTGGAATAAGCCACTTTCTGCCCTTAAAGACCATGTCAATCAAAATCTCTTTTTGGAACATCACAATAGCAGATGCGGTTAATTATATTCTGTTGGGTGTCATTAAAAAATAACCTTGAAAAATCTATGCATTGGCAAACATTTGCATCAGTCAGTTGCAAAAGGCTAACAATGTTCGGATTCACTCTTTACTATGCCTTTACAGCAGTGGTCTCCAACCTTGGCAACTTTCAGACTTGTGGACTTTGCTGGCTGAGGAACTCTGGGAGTTGAAGTCCACAGGTCTTAAAGTTGCCAAGGTTGGAGACCACTGCCTTAACAGCATTCTAGGTTCTTGGGAAGAACATAATGATAAGCTGTGACTTCATATTCTGGGGACAATTATTGAAAAATAAAATATTTGTTACAGGTATAGGTCGCCCAACTGCCAGCAGTTATGGGTGGTTGATCGATTGGTGTTGATTGGGGCCACCAGGTACACAAAATAATAACCCATCTTTAAAGAGATAGCAATGTGATACTGACTTTATCTAGCTTTGCTGGCTGAGGAACTCTGGGAGTTGAAGTCCACAAGTCTTAAAGTTGCCAAGGTTGGAGACCACTGCCTTAACAGCATTCTAGGTTCTTGGGAAGAACATAATGATAAGCTGTGACTTCATATTCTGGGGACAATTATTGAAAAATAAAATATTTGTTACAGGTATAGGTCGCCCAACTGCCAGCAGTTATGGGTGGTTGATCGATTGGTGTTGATTGGGGTCACCAGGTACACAAAATAATAACCCATCTTTAAAGAGATAGCAATGTGATACTGACTTTATCTAGCTTTGCTGGCTGAGGAACTCTGGGAGTTGAAGTCCACAAGTCTTAAAGTTGCCAAGGTTGGAGACCACTGCCTTAACAGCATTCTAGGTTCTTGGGAAGAACATAATGATAAGCTGTGACTTCATATTCTGGGGACAATTATTGAAAAATAAAATATTTGTTGCATGTACAAGTCGCCCAACTGCCAGCAGTTCTGGGTGGTTGATTGATTGGTGTTGATTAGGGCAACCAGGTGCACAAAATAATAACCCATCTTTAAAGAGATAGCAATGTGATACTGACTTTATCTAGCTTTGCTGGCTGAGGAGCTCTGGGAGTTGAAGTCCACAGGTCTTAAAGTTGCCAAGGTTGGAGACCACTGCCTTAACAGCATTCTAGCTGTGGGAGTCTGGTGGCAGCTCCAACCGCTCCTGCTGGGCCACAACAGTAATGTATGCCGTTTTGTGGCTTAATTAAAATGATAATTGCTTGCTATGAGACTGCATCTGATTTCTCCCCAAATGAAAGCCCTTTTTTTGTCTATTCCTTCTCTTTGTATCTCTATATCTGTATATCATTGCAGGGGATCATTATTACTGGTTATTAGCTAGAGATTGTCTATAGTAGTGATGGCTAAACCTTTCCAGACCTAGTGCCCAAAACTTGTGTAAGCATGTCCGACACCCCCCTCCAAAGCAATGCACACGGCTCCCACGCATGTGACCCCCTCATGCATGCCCCCTGCCCCCTCACACATGAAGGGCAGAGACCTGAACATCAGCTGGCCGGTGGGAAGTGTGTTCGCATGTATGGCGAAGCTGAAATGGGGCAACGGCTTGCGTGCCCACCGAGGGCACTACATACCACCTCTGGCATGTGTGCCACAGGTTTGCCATCACGGATCTACAGCTTTTTATTTTCAATCATTCTGTCTTCATCAAGTTGTGATGTTAACTGATAATTTTCTGGTTAGTGGCATTAGTAGAACCATTCTATCCTGAATCACCATAACTTTTTAAAAGAAGAAGAACGCGAAGCAAGTGTTTTGAGCAATGGAGCTTAATCAGCCTTTTAATTGATCAATCATTTTTAAAAAGTTCTTTGTCTCCTTGATTAAGGTAGTTTACTGCATCTGCCCAATGACTCCTTGCTAACTGAAGCTATCAATGCTCTTTTTATTTTCTTTTTGTTATGCTGAAAACTACATAGCTAACTGTTGTGACTCAGCAATTCTGCTGAGAGTCTTTTCGGGATACAAGATTCAGTATGCAGCTGGGGCTTGGGGGAGGCAGGTTTGGAGATAAAAGGATGGATGCTGCCACGCCCTAGTTGCAGGAGTCAACATATGTTCCTTCGTGAGTGCCTTGGTTTGTACAACATTGCTTGTTACACTTGGATAAGTGCTTTGGTGTTTCACGTAAACCCTGATTCGTGGAGACTTTGGAAGAAGTGCATTGATGTAAGAGTTTTGTTTTGCATTCTTGTCGGAGACTTGTATTTATGTTATTTTTGGGCTCGAAGCCAGTTTGAACTGAGAACTGATAAAGAAAGACTTCCTTTTAAGTTTTATCTGCCTGCGTTTGTTAAGAGCCGTGAAGGGGGGACAGAACAGCTAACTTACGCTATTAGGATTGTTTTTGTAATTTCCACTTAATGACTGTAATATTGTGCTTCTTAAAGAACAGGGGTGTGAAATTTGCAGCCCGTGTGTCACATGCGTCACATGCTGGCCCTACCTCTGTCCAGTTTAGCGAAGCGGGGGGGGGGGAAGTCCCGATACGTCATGTGATGCTGCTGTGACCACGCAAGTTTAACACCCCTGTTATTGAAGAGTGATTCCCAAGAAACAGACCCTTAACAGATAAAAAGAGGAGCTATTGCATAAATGGATGAATATGCAGCATTCAATTGTTTTGTGTCTTCTTACCTGGCTCTGGAGTTGAAGTAGTTTCCGAACATCTTTCTTTCACAATTCTCTACAAGAACTTAAGAGAGTAGTAATTTGAAGTAGCATTTTAAAGAGTTGCTTATCCCAACAGTTAATTTACACCCTGCAACAGCTTAATGGGCTTGCAAATAAAGGACTTACTGAAAACTATCTTTTTGGTCTTACAGCCCAGAGGCAACCAGAAACATTATGCATCATTTATCATCACAAGAGTGATTATGGGTAAATATCCATAGCTTCCTTATTCAGTAGATTTTATGTGGCTGAAATTAATATGATGTGAACTAATTAATTTTAATCATGGATA